>NW_009699836.1:0-39804 GCF_000703405.1 Apaloderma vittatum
GGTGAACTTGTAGTGTAGGGTTAATGGGTGGGCTCAATAATCCCAAGGGTCTTTTAAACTTGAGTTGTTCTATGATTATTTAAATATGCATTTTTCAAGCTCATCACTCAAAATAACCAGGCCTAACACTGCAAGTCTTTATTCATAAGACAAAACAACCAACCAAAAAAATCTCACAAGCTACAAAAATATTTCAAACAAAAACAGAGATTGCAATATTTCTTCAAAGGTAAAGGTTTTAAATTCTAAGTGTAGCAAAATTTAAAAATAGCCTGATAAATTACAGTCAGACATTACATTTATCCTTCCACAGATTTTCTAAAATGGGTCATTAATTCTTCAGAGTCATGTGATTATACATGCTGTTATCTCTTCCAATTTCAATTTTTTTCCAGAAAAACCAGAGAGGATGCCAGTCTAAATTGATGTACTATTCAACTCTGCATCATTAAAAAACAGTTATTTATGTATAATTCCCCCAAAGAACACGCTTCATTAATACAACTACAGTTCCCGCAGACTTTTCAACGAAACACAAATCTACGCTTAAAGACAGAAAACAATGTTCAATTAATTGTAAACATTCATTTTGCTGTGCAGAGGCAAATTTTAATCTCCAATTTACCAATCTACAGTAAAATGAAAAAGGGAACATTTGTTTTTGACGTTTGTCTGGAAGCAAAACTAATTTATCAACACCAGCTATTTGAATGAGGAAGAAAAATTAACTTTGACATGGATGTACCAATATAAATGTGAATTCTAATGTTTTATTTTTACAAGTTGTGAAAGTAAGATAGATCTCTGCAAATAGTTTGTGCTATGCTTTGAAAAGTTAAGCACAGACCCAAACCAGCTGAAGTCTACTGGAAAACTGCAGCACAGCATTTCAACATTTCACACAGCTTTCTCTGTAAAGCAAGGGGATAGAAAAGCAGTGGGTCTCCATTCTCTTTGTTTTCATAATATCGTAACAGGCATCCCAAATGTACTGACCTGTACTTTTGAATTCCTATTTGACATATGATAAACATATGTGTATCCATACATTAACATGTGTGCAGCTGTCAAAATTCTGTCTGATCTATTACAGGCTCGCCCTACTGGTATTTAAAACAAGAAACTTTTCAGACACGGACTGCCACAAAAATGAGAAAGTAAAAAATGCAGTATGAAATCAAATTTATCATCTATACAGAGAGAGAGGTTCCCCAGAAAGAAGAAAGTCTCTTTCCAGGTATGGCATATACATACTTTCAGATGAGGTAAATGGACATACACATTGCCATTTTGACAAAAGTCTCTAAGAAAGACAGGTCAGCATTGTGGTTGACGTGAAGCAACCCTTTGCAACAATGAACACCTAGAGATCATCAGAACCCTCTTAAAGGATACCGTTTTCATTTAATGATTGGAAATAATCAACAGCATCAGGAGTGCATACCTTGCTAGATAAAATACCCCTTTTCAGACAAACACCATACAGAAAATGACTGATTATTAGTTTTTGTGGAATTGCACCATCAGCAGATAGCAAACAGTTAATAGAACACACACAGCTCCATTAAGCAAGTTAAACTACTATATATTTTTAATGCCTAATTTTGATTTTATGATAATTAAAATTGTATAGCTAGTAAGAAATAATTATGCAAGTTAGCGTTGTCATTGGAAGAATATTGTACTTGGCAGTCGTGGACTGTGAAAGTACGACCTTGCAGTTTCACTTCATAATGATGATCTTAAAAACTTAAGCTGGATGAAGGGGAAAGTATTAGAATACTCATGTCTACTCCTTTGCCGCCAACATAACATAACATAACATAACATAATCTCCTCCTGGTTTTAATATCTAAATTTTTTTCATAAATTATGTCCATGGAACACTTAAAAAACATCAGTAAGATTAGTTACCAAATGCCACTAAATCTAGAGATCTAAATGTAAGTATTTTCAAAATGGATTAAAATTTCTATCAGACTTCAACACCACCACAGGCATTTGCATGGACAGGCTCTGGCTAGAGCTGACACAGAGGAGAGGTGATTAACAAACTCAAAATCAGATCCAACATTTGCCCCAAGAAAAGCAATTGTGCATCTAGTTTTCTACATATCCAATATCTCTATATGTAATCTAGCTTTCAACTTTCATAAGAAACTGGAGGCAGAGAAAGAAGCCAACAGTTTCCAGTTAGAGCCTACTTATTTACCTAACGAGTAAATTAATCACTACAGGCACTAAATAAGCAACACTACAACAGTTCCAGTAACCGCATAGTTTGGACTACTAGTTTCTAGCTTGACTACACATATCATCCTTTTGACCTGCATTTTGAACACCTAATTTCTAAAAAACCACCATATCTGCAAAACAAAATTCATTCTCACTACAGAAAACACATGACAGTGTAATTCAGCACAACATTGCTTAAAATTTTTAGGAACATTTAAAATGCAAGTGAGGATCACTCATTGCTACAGCTTATAGAGCTAGTGCCTTATATCACCGTTATGTGCAAACATTCTGTATTGATAAGAACATAGAAAGCCACATTTCACTGATTACATTCGTCACATAAAGTGGATCTATATGTACTTCTCTCTCTCCCCTCTTTTTTCTGCCCTGTGCTGCTTGTCATTGATATAGTTTTCAACTAAACTATCCAAATCATGCATCTAATTATTTCTTACTATTTTTTCCTGAATGCAGACCTCAAATATTAGTTGATTCATCACAATCTGATCTGCATTTCTTGCCAATCATATTGTATCTAACCATCAAGAACCATTAGTCCAGAATATTTAGATTTTTCATGGGAGCATAAATTCTGTCGACTGAATAATTGAAGACGCATATATTCAATCAGTCAAGAAGTGTATTCATTTAGTATAACATATATTCCACAAAATGAGTTTCTTAAACTGATGCCTTCTCCATATTTCTCCAAAGCTTGAACTGCTACTTGTTCTGACAGATAATCATTTACGTAAATATAAAAAAAAAAGTGGTTTAGCTGTATCTTAACCCAGACCGATACACCACTTTAAATATAAACTTTATCAAAGTGAATAGCACCCACATATTTTAAATTTGTCGGTAGCACTACTTCAGCACTTGAACTTTACTGACACGGTGATATACAGGCTGATCTGCAAAGCTATTGATTTACCTTATCTTGTAAGAATCTCTCTTTAAATTTACAGAGGTGTTACTTAGTTGATTTTCAGATATCTTAATTGGCTTGTGTAACGAAAACATTTGGCTAACAGTTTAATGTTTAGAAAAATGAAAATGTCACCAGATTCTAAAAAACACTTGCAAAGAGACTAGGGTACTGCATCCTTATAAATTTCTTAGTGATAACAGTGTGGTCATAAGTCAGCCATAACAGCCCCAATGTCTATATAGTTCTATGCAGAAAAAAAATATATTTAAGATAGTTACTTAAATTTGCAAGATCTTATAGAAGCATGGTCAGGTAAACTACAGCAAATGAAATAAATTTTTTCTCTATTAAATTTTAAATTAATTTAGGATTGAACACACTTCTAAACATGTGTTGACAAACGGGACTGCAATCCATTTTACATCACATTGAGAGTTTATGGCAACTGTCAGGGACTATATAACATGCACAACTGACTGTTGAAAACAATGACGTTTAAGTGAATCAGAAGAAATTTTTAATATCACATGTACACCAGAGGCAAGTGCAGGTACATCCTCCCCACTAACCAACAAAAAGTTAAACTAAAAGTTAAACTAAAGTCAGACTTGACTGGTCACTTCTGGGAATCAGACTATCTCATAGGAGCAGCTGTTAGAACAGGCTTAACAAAACGCTTTGTTAGTACATAAGTTTAGAAATTCACATCCTTGCATTCCTTGATGTATCATTAAAAGAAAAACACTGGCTATTTTCCTGTTACTGCCTCTGCAGGAGAATGGCAGTGGGAAGCAGATAAGAAGTACAAAGTATTTTCTGTTGAGATAATCAAGGAAGTCAAAGATTTCTAACTTAGAGCAATGACAATGACCCCAGCTGAGCACTCTTCCATCAGTATTTTCACAGGGCAGGAAATTAGTATTAGAACAGTATTCTGACCCTTAAGAAAGCGTATCCTGCAACCAGAAGTTTAAAAAAAATGGTTTTTCTATGAGGTTTTTATCACATTAACTCCTGCCAAAGTAATTGGAATTTCACAGGCTCCTCAAAACAAAAAACCAGCATGTTTTGGAGTTTTATTGGCCAGCTAGAACACCAATGCAGATGGACATCAGGAAATGAGTTTCACTTGTCTTACCCTCTATATAAGCACACTAGGTCTTTTTAAACTTGTTCAACAACCAATTTTCATAAAGCATGGAGGAACTTACTTTGAAACTCAAGGTTTCTCAAATGTAATTTGATGTATTAATTCGATTTAAATCAACACAGAAGTTGACAAGAGGAAAGAGCAGCAAAAGTAAACTAAAGAGTATAGTCTTCTAAATCTACAAAAAGACAAAGAAATTAGGAATTTTAATTTCCAATGTGATAAAAAAAACTAATTCAAAGAGAAGTATCTTCATTAGAAAAAATAACTACAAACCCCCTGGTTTACTGAATATTACAAGTACAACAAATGTGAAGCACTTGACTAATGAAATCCCACATAGTGTTTTGAAAAGATCCTAATTTCTCCAGACAGTCATCAAAGACAACAGAAAACAGTCCAGGGGCCCTAATATCAATTTGGACAAGATTCAAAAATACAGAAATGTCCCGTCTTATATAAAAAGGCTACTGCCTCCTCTACCTCTCATTTTGAGTTCAAGGTAAATGCCTTCTAACTAATAATCCAGTGCCAGAAACTGCTGCTACTCCTTGTGAAAAGAATCACGTCAAACAGTGTGTTTACCACAGATAACAATAATAATACTTATTAGTATAGCAATTATATTATTATTATTATTATATTGCATCTAATTGCAGTTATCTGGTTTTGTTACTCTGCTGTCATATCTCATAGAATAAGCTATCCCAGTTTGCCTGAAGTTAAACTTTAGTTCTGAAACATGATGGAATGGTGAATATGTAAGTAAATAGTAACTTATAAATAACTCCAGAAACCATTATTAATGGTAATTGATAAAATCAGCTCACTTTCTCTTTGCATATGGGAAAGAGAAGTAATCCAAACCATGAATTCATGGGCAATAGCAAATACATTTTTTAGTTTATTAACAAGATGAGAGAGAAACACCTCAGCAAACCCAGATCACCTTTCCAAGTTATTTACAGAATAAACAAAGAGGAGCATGGCAGCTACTTTTAGTTTTAAGAGTTACTCCTTAATCTAGCATTTCACTTACCTTAAACATATTGAAAATTATTTTAAAAAGAAAAAACCAAAACAATTTACCTGTATGTGCATTACAAGCTCTGCTTTCTCCTTGTCCTTACGCTCTATGCATCTCTTCAGTTCTTCTACCTCTGACATTACAGCATTATGACTCAGCTTTGCTTTAAGCTCCAAAATATGTTTCTCCAATTCTTGCTTCTCTCTCTCATATCTTTCAGCTACTATAAAATAGTAAGAATAGAACAATAGCCCCAGTAGAAACAGCAGCTTATAGTAAATTGTTTTTGTCATTTCTCTTTCCCAATTTTCTTCTCTACTTCAGACTACTCTACAACTACTGATTCTGATCACAGGCTGTAACAAACTTTTGCTGAATGAGACAGTATTTCTATTCAAACAGTCATTTTATGGGGGTTCCCCCCCACTTCCCTCCAAAAACACACTCAAAATCTAATAAAATAAAACAGGACGGAAGAAGCTATGGGGAAATTCTGGTGGAAATAAAACTTTGCTACCAACTTCATGGCCAAGATTTTATCCCATGAGATATCTCCTGATTTAGAGGTCACAATATCTGAAATGTATGTCTGAATCCTACAACTACAGTAGAAGTTCTTGATGAGAGTAAACTGTAATCTTCCTCAAACAGAAATTCAAAGGTCTTCAGTCATAAATTACTATAGACAAAGAAAATCTCCATTTGAAAAAACAGAAATAACACAGTAAGGAGAAACACAACTACATAAATTATATGGGTATAACTTAATAGTTCCAGTATATTTTTTAATTTTACAACACTTTTCATTTATAATTATAAAGCAAATGAAAACATTAAAATATGCATATTGCTTCCAATAAATTCACTTTTATGCAGACAGATTAACACAGGTGGAGAAAAACTATTAAAATTACTATTTAGTTTCCCATTTCCAAAGCTAAGCCACGTAAAAAAATCTAGCCATTTTCCAGTGTTCTATATGAGATTTGTAAAACAGGAAGTCAGAATCCTATTTTAGTAACCAAGATAATTCAGTAGCTAGAGTATGAAAATATAAGAATAAGTCATTAAACAAAGCAATTAAACATTCACAGAAACACTGGACTTGGAGTCACAGTTCCTCGAAACACGTTTCTATGTTAATAAGGAGAAAGATACAGACTTTCTCTAATGTCTTTTTGATTACATTTGAAAAGTTTAAATACAAATAGATAACTAACAATGCAGTGAAGACCTTGCTAAAGTGGTAATTTAATATGCAATTATGTCTTGAAATTGTTTAAAGACCAATGTTCCATCTCTGCAATTCTAATACACTGCAAACAGAAGCCCTGACCACATCATACGGGAAAGTTTTCTTAACCTCTCTGGTATATGTTGTTATACCCCAGAAATTCCAGCAAAAATTCATTAGTCTTAACTATCTATGTAAATGACACTTGCTAAGCTTTTCAAGATGGCAGAATTTAAATTGCAAATGGACTGAAATATAAAATTTCAGAAAAATTACTATTCAAAAACATTTGAACGCTTTTCTTCTGTAAAAACATCATCCACTTCAATGAAATTGTCTCTGATAATTTTCACTTATTTTAACCATGCAAATCACAGTATTTTATCCTAAATTTTAACTCCGATATTTATTTGTTAATATTTAGGTCCCAGTACTTACTAACTTAAAGCTGAGAAGTTAAATGCTGCTTTTGTTGAAACAGTAGAAGAATTAGACTAAAAATCAAAGACAGAATTAATGTCCAAGCTAATTTGCAGGTTTCTAACACATAAACGAGAGTTGTACCTGTTCTACTTCTCCTGTCATCATCTTGCACATCCTGGTAGCCCTGGCGGTGCACAGCAACATGTGCAATTTGATGTTGCAACTCTACACGGTCTTCTTCTGCTCTCAAAAGTTGGGAACGAAGATCCTCAATCTAAAATGCATATACAAGTAGCAAATGTTTAACGAAAAACAGAATGGAAGAGTAAACAGGATACTTTTCTTAAATACTACAACCCCCCCAAAAAGACTCTACAGAAATAATATTTATAAATAAATCTCAAGAGTGATGCAAATGGCAAACAAAGAGACTAATTACTTCCTAACTATAGGCCACAAAGTCATTATTCAAAATTAAAAGGAAACATAATTTATGTTGACCATAGATGAGTATTAATTTCTCTAGACCAAATAAAATGCTACCATTTTATATGTTGCCATTGTCTTGACATTGCTAGCAAAAATATCTATATAAAGTTAATATGTAAATGTCTTTTACATTCTACTAATGAAAAATACAATGTACTTACTAAAAAACATAGAGGCTTTTTACAAACATGACATTGTCTTATGAGAAAATAAAGAAAATACGACACTAAAATTTAATTGAAGGAAATTATCTCTAACTCATATTACACGTATCTGATACCGCACTATTTCACACATTATGAGCAAAATTCAAAACAGCAATAGAGCCAACCCAAACTTCTCCTAGATACAGAAGTCAAATAACTAGTGCTAACAGATGCGTATGCCAATTACGCCCTCCCTGGTTATATCAATCTTTTTCCCCAGCTCCTCTGAAAGAAGAAAAGATTAGAAACATTTAGGAGAAAGGACACTTCTCTGGAGGTCTAATCCAATAAGCATCAACAGTCACTGTTTAGAGCACACTTTGGACAGTTTCTCAGTTTGGGGGGGGGAGGGGGGGGCGTTGTTTGTTTTTATTTATGTTTTTATCACATTAGTATACTATACAACAAATATTTCTAGGTTATTGGTTTATCTGAATTCACCAGTTATAGCAAGCACTTTGCACAACAATGATACAATGTGCAGTTACAAACAATGCATTTATGTACTTTAAAAGTACCATAACTACTACAAATACTGTAATTATTATATATGAACATATATACATAAAAGTTTGGAAAGCAGAAAAGCATAATGAAAGCTAAGCCCACATATTTTAGGTACTTAAATCTGTCATTCTGTATCTCCTTCTTCCCTTCCCAAAACAATGTTATCAGAGTATGAGATTGGAAGATTAAGCAAAAAATATAAAAAAGCACATCTCAGATACAGTCTAATATGAAAACTTTGGAATTTGGCCACACCAGAGAGGTTACCTGATGCAAAAGAGCTTCTCTGCTGCCTTCTGATTCATTCAACTTTTTCCGGAACTGCTCCAATTCCTGCTTGAGCTTTCAGTACAGAACATGATGAAGAAAGAGAAGCGATGTATGCATTATAGTTAAAAAGTGTATTTTAACTATTTAATTCTAGCATGGATTAATCGATACAAGAATCTATTTAAAATGAGGTATAATATACATAATATTCTTATTTGTCCAAGACTTTAAACCAAACTTTCATTTGTACTAAATCCCTGCTACATTTATTTAAATTACTAAACTGCTAAATTTAAATACAGAGAATTTAACTTAAGATTCTATAACTTTTGTACAATAGTCTGTATAACACAAAGATACAAAGTGGCATATATAACCCAAAACAAACCAAAAAAAAGAATGAAAACAAATTTTTACTGGGCTAAAAGTAAAACAAAGGGAGATAAACTTTTTATAAGTTTCGAAAACATTGTTCCTGGATTTGAAATAATATTCAAACTCAAAGTAAAATTAACAAGGAATTAACATTTGAAGTCATCTTTGTTACACAGTTTATTCATAGAAGTGTTAAAGATGACACACATTGGTAGAATTGGTAATTGTTAAGTTTTGTGGGTTTCCCATGTTGTATAAGAAGATGTATTTGAATTATTCTCAAAACAAGACAACTGAAAAATTGAAGTGCGCAGAACTTTAATCAGTTGAAATTTTTCCTAAAAATTGTACTAAAGGAGCTTGAAAATGATTAATCAGAACAAGTCAGCCAACTCATTTAGAAATCTGATCATTCAGAAAAAAAAAGAAAAAAAACCAGAAAACAAAAAGCGACAAAGTATTTTCTGACTTCTACCAAAATTAGTTCCAAGATCACAAAAATTCACATGGAAATAAATATAGTTTTCAACAGCAGAAATTGTTATTGCAGAGATAGCAATCTCAACGAGGATGCTGAGAGGCTGGCAAATGGGCAAACAGGATCAGCATTAATGGAATCAAGAGAGTAACATAACATAAACCACTACGTAGACGGTTTAGCATAAAGGGGTATAATATTGAAAGCATTGACAAAAAGGCTAAACTTTATATAAGAGGTAAAAAGATAGAGCACACTATATATAAATTCAGAGACAAAACAAAGAAGGAAATGATGGACAGTCCCCAGCTTAAACTCGTGACAACTCTTCCACCCTGCGAGATGGACAAGTAACACGCCATAGCAAAAAAGCTTTGACTACAGTTATACCAAACTTGTCTTTCCTTCACATTGCCTCTGATGAAAAAAAAAAACAAAAAAAACACACACCTTGTTCTCTTTAAGAGTAAAGAAAGTTTTAGCCTGCTGGTTTCACTGGAAAAGGAAACAAAAACTGTAACATATGGCACTATGTACTCATTTAAAACCAAACAAGAAAGGAGAAAATTCTTACTTGGGTCTTTTCACTTTCATATTTCACAAGTTTTTTTTTCATGAGTTCTTCTGTTTCCTCTGCTTTAACATCTTGCTTCCTTAAAGCCTTTAGGGGAGAAAAATATATTATGAACTTCATTATAAAAGTTACAGAAGCCTTCTTTGTAAATCTGTTAAAAGAATCTGCTGATATATTTAAGATCTAGACAAGTGCTTTGTGTGTACTAGTTCTCGGTGGAGCCAATGTATATTGCTATGAAAAAATAAATATTAAGTCCGTGCATACATAAACACACTCATGCACACAACAGGGTCAAATACAAAGCAAAAACTAGCCCTAATGTACTTCCAATGTACAGAGCTCCAGACACTCAGAGCTGACCCAAAACACTTTCAGATGAAGGTTTAAGAGGCTCAAGAGATCCCCTACAGGTAAGCTGTGAACATATCAGATAAGAAGATATCCTGTAATATAAAATATACATGATATTAAACACAACAGAAGGGAAAACACTACCATGAGTTTGTGTTAGAAGTTAAAAAAAATGTTATTTTTTCTGAATCTGGACAGATGCTTAGAATCACAGTATTAAGGCAGAATCAACTGAAACTTTCCTGACCAAAAGTCACTGACATTCATGTGCCCTACTTGGAAAATAAAACGAAATAAACCCATAGGGATTTCTCTTCCTCCCCTCAAACCAAAGTATCTACATCCACTCAACGTACATTTTACGAAGCATCATAGAAAAACAATTTTGCCTTGAATATCAGTTTCAAAATCTTTTCCCTCTCCAAATCAACACTATTAGCAGAACCTAGCCAATCCCGGGCAAAGGAACACATTGGGCATCACAGACATTATTGACACATACAGTCTGCAACATACACAACCCAAGGTTGGATATCTGATATCTAAGCCAGAACAGTGCCATTGGCTCATCTTAAATATCACTTCGAAACACCAGTTGAGAGGGATTACAAGCCATAATGAAAGAATTTACTATGAATTTCAGTAACTGTGTTAATAAAACTTTGCTATGCAACATGACCAGGCACTTTGCACAAATCAGAGGTCTTAGTAAACACCTTTTACTTTTGTCTAATATCATGGAGTGTAAGTACATCTCTTCCTATCACCATTACTTGCTAAACCCATGACAGAACAAAACCAGAAACACATAGCCTGTCCAGAAAGAAATCTTTTCCACAGTCTGTTCTTCTTAAGCAACATTTTTATTTTACATTTTAAAGAAATGCCCGTAAACAAGTATCCCATCCTTATAATTAGTGCAATTTCATTCATTTTTTGAATATTTTCTCTTCACTGTATACTGGTGAATGACTTCACTGTATAAAAACAGAAGGCAAGATATTAATCAATCTTACTGAAGCCAGGCATTCAGCTTCAGAGGTTTTGCTTTTACAAGTAGCTTGTGAAGAAAATAAATGGATTTATATACCTATCTTAGTCTTATATCCTCACTTCAGGAAGCGTAGGAATTTCAGTATAGTTTGCATTATTCTCCTGCTTGAACAGTTTACACTAAAAACTGAGATTCATAACTATGCCTCTGAAAATAATAGAATTACACTTCTAGTCTTAACTGACTCATAACCAGACACTGTAAGACTAACATGTTTAAGATACTTCTCTAAATAAGCAGTATAGAGTCAAATATATCATTCCAGTCTACTATAAAACTCCACACTGCAGACAGACCTGACACCTCCATTTTAGTCAATAAGAACTCCCAAAAAGTTACATAAACAAAAATCAAAGATCATCACTTCAGTTAACGCCATTTTTGCACGTTTTGTTGTTTTTTATTTTTGTTCATGACTAGAAGTATGAGTACAGAACAGTCTACTAAGGGATATATGACTTATACTATCTGCAATTGAGCTCTATTTTTACCAGCAAAATTAGAAGCTTAGTTATACATAGTCAACTGTATGCCAACCTTACTTTTTGCTCTAATTTAATAATTAATACTGGACCAAAAATTCACGTTTTCATGTGCAGATTTTGCTAGAGATGTCAGCATCATAAGGAAAATGTTGAAGCTGGGCTGCAATTAGAAAAACTTGGAAAATTTTCAAAGATTTCCCCACTGAAGGCAAAAAGTATGCCTCTGCATCAGTAGTACATCTTAATTCCCAGAAGAAACCACAGAAATTAATATCCCGTTTCAACTTACCATGATCACTGAACACTATTCAGGCTATTGAACAGCAATAACTTCAAGTAAAAAAGCAGTCCTTCCTGTTACTGGTGCTGCAAATATAGTGTTCAATTTTATTTTCTGTATACTCTAAAAAATAGCCCATAATAATTTCATTTTTAAGAAAAAAAAACCAGTAGATGTGAGTTTAAATACTACAAAAAGAACATATAGTTAAAATAAATTAAACATACTGCACGTGCACCGCTTCAGCTGTGCAACGTGCATGTTTTTTTTCCAGTCGGTACTAGGTAGGCAATCAGTTAACTAATCAAAATGTCATTAAGAAATGGAAACATCAGGTCAGCTACAGCCAGACAAACATCTGCTGTTACTGAAACTGCAGAGGTAAAAGTTAATTCCATGTTTTTCCTCGTCATACTTTTCTTAAATAATTCTCTCACTGGTCTGTGTCACTCCTGATCTTTCTCCACTAAAGGTTTCTCTAGGGAAAGGAAGGGTTAGAGAAAACTTTTTAAAGTACCATGGAAAGATCCAAAGAACTCTTCGATTTCACTTGTTGTCTTCAAAGAAGGGGTTTGATAGCCACACATCAAAAATGAGAATAAGTAGGGGATGCTGAGGAACAACATTTCCAACACATGCTCCTCCCTGGATGGCTCCGAAGAAGCAGGCAGACACTGCCCAGGAGAGCCCTGCCCAACAATGCTGGAGCACCAAGGAACTGGAACAAGTCTACAGTCATTCAGATTCCCCTACCAAGATCCAACTCTTGAAAGCAGTCACATCCAGGTTGGCCATGAGAAGGCTGACAAGGAGGCTGAATGAGGCTTCGAAGGGGTTAGGCATGGAGGAGGCCACAAAGAACTTCCATGGGAAGAAGTCTTCACAGCATGGTTTCGGGAAGGACCAGCTAGATGTTACACTGCCTGCCCCAGTGGTCAGAAACAGGCTCTTGTCCTTGACAAGCCAGATGAACTTTTGATTTGACTCCATAGAGCAATTCTTACGGGTGTTTTTAAAGAGTTCACTAGCATAAGACAGTACTAAATTACTAACATACCTGACTCAACACACCTCAACCATATACAGCATATCAAACCCCAAAACTTCAAATAGATAAAATAATTTACTCCTTTAATGATAGAGATTTTTTCTTATATATGGGGAAAACTTTGTGCAGGCCTCTATAACAATAGTTCTCAAACTTTCCAACTTATTAAAAATCTTACAACAGGGAATAATAACATTTACTGCAATTCAAGCATACTAAATTTTCATGGGGTTTGAGGTTTCAGGTTTTGTTTGGTTTTAGTTTTTTTTAAATAAAACCAGATTATTTGAAAGTAATGCACACACCACAAACCAAAATTTGCTCTTTCAAAGTGAGACTGACTGGTAAATTTTATTCATATTAACAGAAATACACAAGCAAATTAGCCTCATGCTATATTTTAAAATAAGGCAAAAGTATACCACATCCTAACCTGAATGAAAATTCCTTCCCTAACTTGCTACATTAGCAGCTAGCGTGGGTCCAAGTATACTACACTTAGACATGCCAGCCAGGCATTTAAAAACAGACCGCCTAGATATTTCAGTGACAGATATGTATGAGACTTGCTCATGTGCCAAGCCAGAGTCAGATTCAAACTACAATCAAAACAGAAACCATTAGCCACAGGTGGCACAGCACAGAGCCAAGAAGCAAGTATCAACAATGCATTAAAACATCCAGATGGCTCAGAGCACAGATCGAGTTTATGTTTGTCTAAAGATCTGAGATAAAGACATGCAAAAAGAGAATTTTCAATTACATTTTTGTCTGTCAGGCTATCCCACTCTCTGTTGAAAGTCCACCAGCCTCTTGCACTTCACAGTATGTGCAGTGGGAGGAAAAAAGATTCAAAGTATCCAGTTGCAGGAAGAAAAACCTAAAAAAGGGTTCCTGTTGTATCCACTTTATTAGCTTAAGACATAACTGCAGTCAGTGCCTTACCACAGCCAGTGGGATTAAAACGTTCTATACATACAATTCTGCTCAGCTACAGCGTGCGAAGTATGAACACAAGGACTTATTTCACCAAAATCCAGGAAGGCAAGCACAGGAATTAGTGAAGCTATCGAGGACATCCAATATATATAAAAGCTACATAAAGTCCATTTTTAAGAATGATATTTGACCTTGTTTTAAAAAATGCACGTAAAAATGCGAACAAACGATAACAGGTGACGGAATACTCCTCCCAAACACACGTTTTCCTAAAATATAATGAATTTTCAGTGAAACATACAAGAAAAACATACTTTTCTGTAGGTTATATGTTGGTTCAGTTTTCCATTTTCCACTGAGCCTCACATGACTTCATCCACACATCCATAAGCATGAACTTAAATTTTAACTTTCTTTTTTGCTATGAAGTACAGCTTCAGAAGCTGAAATACCTTCTGGATTTGCTAATTGTAATTTTCTTATTTGTAGTAATCGCTGTTTGAACAGATAGTGTTTAAACACAGTAATACACACTAAATTAAAAGATATATAAAAACAGAGAATTTTTTTTCCCCACATACAGACTACAGATTCAAAATAATAATGCCCATTTAGAAGTTAAAATGAGAACTTTTATATGTCAAGCTTTCTTTACGGTCAGTATACTAACTGCATATCACCTTGGTTAATAATCAGTCTACGATTATGACAGTAGTGCAATACAAAACAAAAGTTCACACATCACACAAAACTGACAGAGAGACAAGAGAGGTAAGAGAAAGACCAAAACGAATGTATCATCATGTTCAGTTAGACCCTGAAAATACGTAACTCAATTATGGAGATTTAGGAAGACGATCCTGTTAAAACGGTAAAATAGTGACAAGCAGTGGTCAGTTTGGGGCACTGCACTTTCCTAAAACAGCAACTATTAACATTTAAACCTCACAAGATTTCTTAATTAAAATAACTACTGACCAAATCCAAAAACCAAATGTGATTCTGTTTTGTTTAAAATGTAAAACAAGCAAGCTAATGAAAAAAAAATTCTTATTAAATAGCCATGAATGCTTAAAATAGCATTTCTTTGTAAATCATTCAGACCGTATCAAATAACAGGATTTCAGAAGTCAATCCAAACCCTACCCACCCTTCCAGTAATGTTATTTAGGAAGCATTTTGAAGAAATAAAAGAGGACACAAAAAGACTTCAATAGAACACTACATCCATGCAATGATGACCACAATACTGAGGCCACTGACAGAGCTGAGAGTCCAACCAACTCGTAATTCAAATTACAAACAACAAGAAACAGAAAAACAAAGTAAAAAGGTCTCCTTACAAATTATGTAGAAACATGTCTCATCCAAACAGCAACTGCAGAAAAATATTTAGTTATTTACTAGGCTATGCAAAACTACACAAAGCAATTCAAGTACATTCTTCCTAATATATAGCAAGTTAAGCTACAGAGATACACATCATGCCCTAGGGAGATCTGTATGTTATAAAGACTACTTCTCAACACATTCCTCAGTGCATACTCTCCACATGCACTTCAAACTCTCAGATGGAAAGCTTTCTCTCCTAATCACTCTCAGCAAGAGGCATGCCTACCCTTCCATCTCCTCCGACAGGCTGCATTTGTATAAACGGAATATGTCCTCACATTCATCAATCCTGGAGTTATTTAAAGAAAGGGGCAACCCAAGATGATTACCCAAGATGATGGGTAATGGAAGACGAGGGGCAACTGGCTATCACTCCTCAAAGAAATTCAGGTTAGTGATAAGGAACATTCAGTTCTTACAGGACTGCCCACACACATTTACATACGCGAAGCCAAGCACTCCACTCCAAATGGGAGTAGGGATCAAAAAGATCTGAGACCGTCACTATCCAGGTTAGCATCATTATTGCAGACAGGTGTCATTAAAGACAATGAGAAAAATGAAACCTAAATTACTACCATCATCTCTTAAGGCTTCTTCCAGAAGCAGCATACTTATTAGTCTAGTCTAGTCTAGTCTAGTCTAGTCTAGTCTAGTCTATATTAGAGTTTACTGGTTTGGGCTCACCCCTAAATGTGTTCCTGCTTTGCCAGCACAGGACATCTCACTTACTGGAAAGCAGCTTGGCTGCCGCTTGTGATATACCTGACACTTCAGGCCAAATATAAGCCACAACAAGAGGAAGAGCTGATTTAAAAGCCAAGGTGCAGAAAAAGGCAACTAGCCTCCCCCTAGGTTTGATCAAGTTCATTAGGAGTATTTTAATCTACAGTGTCCCCTAAGAATCTTTGGGTGATTACACACTCGTGTGCAGGTACTGACTGAAGAGATCCACCTTTTTCAGTGTCCGGTCCTCAGCACTGTTCTGTATATCCCATGAGAGATCAAAGGAGTGAACTAATGAGACTCTTGCTGACTTGAGAATAGCATCTACAATAGCTGAGTACCAAAGCAGCATGAAAGAATATATTTCACAAAAAGGAAGAAAACCAACAATGTCATATATTGTGTCAAAAAGTTCTGAATGTAAAATGCAGTCACTTCAACCAGACAGCAGTCAATAAGGTGGGTGATCAATAAGGAAAAAGTTAAATAACATCAGATTTTTTACATGAAATCCAATGATTATCAGGAATTTTACTGCTTTATTTATTTTTAAATAATGAACTTGTAGGGTTTGCTGAAATTGACTACTTAAAATATAGGATCTTTAAAAAACAAATCATGAAAATTAGTGTATACTATCAGCAAAGTTAGAAAAACTCAAGAGATCTTTAAAGTCAAATGTAATTTTGTCTGTAGCACAGAAAAATTAAAAATACTTTAGTAAAAAAATCAGTTATATTGATGCAATAAGGAGAAAATTGACAAACCAACTACTAGCCAGCTTGAAAGTATATTGTTGAAATAAGCTTTTTAAACTATTCACATATTTTACATAATTCATAGTCATAAATTACATTATTCATTGTATTTGTTTTGCCATAGTGAATCTATTCATCTGTAACACCACATACAAAGAAACAAAAATTTGAAAAATCCAAAAACTAGGAGCTCAAAAGCTCAAACATGCCACACCCAATTCTCAGACTTGTTGTTGGCATTTTTTCCTGTTTTCAGATTTGAGATTCGATCAGTTCTAAGCTTTTTGCAGTCTTAGATATGCTCATATTCCTGTGTATTCTATAGTTCATAATCCATAACCAAACCACAATACATATGTACAATACACAATCCATAACAAAAGCACAATAGTACACAGACAGGCAGCACGTACAGGATCCAGACTATTTTGCTCTCAAACGCACGTGTTCTTCAAAAGGCAGGGTGCAAGGTGGTACAATACGTTAGTGGGAGAGCTAAAGAGCTCTGGCAACTGTTCAAAAGGTATTGATGATCTCAGAGATCTTTTCCAGCCTCAACAATTCTGAGATTCTGCGTGAATCGCTCCTGATAAATACAAACACCATCCAGAAGCAAGACCATTTTCTGCCTAGGTAAGGGCAAATTAACATGAAAGTTCAATGGGGAAGGAATATGATGCAAGAAGGCAAGACATCCGGCAGTAAGAAGTTACAACTCTATCACAAAGATCTTTTCCAAGCTGTTAAGACAGCTGTGACGGAAGAATTAGCAGAAGAGGACATGTTGCTTGTTGCAACTGGGAGTGTGATAGAAGTCTGTGTTTCAAGAGCAATACTGTCTCCATATTTCTATGTAATTTGTCAAAGAAAGATCACCTACTGAAAGAAGCTCCCTTCTATATTTGTCACCTGACACCACCAGGTTCTATTCTACATGTTAAAGACTAGAAGCTCCCAAAAAATTTGTAATTCATTGCAACAGGGGTAATCTATGCTTTAATAGGATTGCCAAATACAGTGACAAGAGTCCAGTCTAAGAAATTCGGAGTCGTGACTGAGATCAGCCACTCAGAAGGACAATTTGAACATAGGAGTCCCTACTTCAGAGACATAAGAGAATCACCAAGAATGTGATTCTCCTCCAAGTAGCAGCAGCAATGAAGACACCACATGTGGAATAAACCTGTTCCAGTCAGGACTGGGTCTGAATCTTGGCTTGGGCAATTCCTAATAGTAAAATTTTACCAAGCAGACTAACAAGTGTTGAGCTTTCCTGTAAACTAAGAATGAAGGCTACAAATTGAAGTTTTGGACAGTGATGTCAAAAGAATCTTTCTGTTAAAAATAATTCACAAAAATATGCACAGACCAAAATAGAATTTGCAGGAGAAAGTGTTAAAACGTCTTCATCTACAGCTGGACAGCTTAAGGGCACGGAAGGTCAGAGATGTATTTAGTATTTCATATTCATTTTGCATGAAAAAAAATCAAAATATGAGATACTAGGAAAAAAGGCTTCTAGCTTGAGGGCTCATGATCACATAGCCAATTTTATGAAAGTCTTTGAAAAACATTTCAACTCATTCACTTGAATTCAAGTTTTCCTTCTAAAGAAACCATGGCAGTGTCATGTAAATTTATAGAAAGAAGTAATTATCCCTTTAAAAGGAAAAAAAACCAGTTTTGTTCCAATCTGCAGATAACACTATCAAATGATACCAACTCATTTCATTAAGCATCCCTCTACTGGACTGGAGGCACAAGCAAAGAATCTAGAAATGGATGCAGGCATATTAAAAAGCAATGAACACTCTCGTTCTTTTCACCCATTAGGACATCAATAGCAGGAAAAAATGAAACAGCAACTCTTTCTGAAATACTAGTAGTAGCACAACAAGCATTCTGATAAACATTACTTTTTATTTATATAGAAAGAGCATCTTATCTTCTTAAATATGACCTCTTTGAAAAGACTCTAGCCTTACTTGAAATATAAATCATCAATCTAAATTAAGGCTCCTCAATATTATTGCATAGTATAAAACAACTGCCTTCCAAAAAGCATATATACTGTCACCAATATCAACATGAAAAACCAAGGGATTGCACATTTCTTCTCAACTATAGTATCCTACTGCATAGTTAGAAATAACATTGCAAATCATACCTTAAGGGGAATGAAATGAAGCTACACTGTGTTAAGGTACAGCTTTTAATAATAGCAGTAAAGTCAGGAAGAGCTGTACTTTTCATACATTTCCTAAAATAACACAAAAAAACTACTAGCTGTCTCCAATTTTAAATGTAAACATTTGTATTGGTCTCCTAAACAACATTTTATACTTCATCAGATACCATTGAATGAAAGTGAAAAGCAATGACAAGCTGTCTGGTCACTACAAGTGCATTTGATCACTTGCTGAAATAAATTAAAAATAAACTGATTACTGCAAAAGCAAAGTTTACATCTTAGAAAACAAAATGTTTTAAACTAAGACAACCAGATAATGACTTGCTTTTTTTTGTTTGGGTGTTGAAGGAGGGTGGGTTATTATAATAATATTTCTGCCAGTTACCAAAAAGGTCTAAACATAGGAAAGAGAGTATCATGAAAAGCAGAGACTGTACTTGTTATCATCTGGCCATCAAAGCAAGCAGACCTGGACTGATATAGTCAAAAGATACAAGCATTTTTGCCAATTTGACAAGTACAGGTCCACAAATGCAGTACATCCCTAACTCAATCCTGAATACACTGGACATTTTCATTTGCATACCTCTTGTAATTGAAGAGACATATGTCCCAGTTGGTCCTGGCGCCGTTCAACAAGCTGTCTTTCAGCACGCATTTCTTGTTCTATCTCCTGAAGTCTTCTCTCTACCCGTTCTGATACCTTCAAGATTTAAAAAAATAAAAAAAACCTGCAGAAAATTAGTGTGTCTTTTACTGTGTATTAAGGTTACAATGGCAAAAAAAGATAACTAGAACATGGGGCAGAAAGAAGAGAGAACACAACTATTATTTTATTAAATAAGATTTAGAATGGTATAGAAAATAACTAGAATTATAGCAGTAAACACTCCAGAAGTACTCAAGGAGGGAAGTGACCTGCTCTCTTGCTAGCAATATAATCCTTCAGGTATATGCTTATATTTCTCTAGAGTTGTGGTTCTACTCAAGTGTTAAATATCTCAGTACGAAGCTTCGTGTAGCCTAACCTGAAACCGTAATACAAAAATCTTAGCTTCTCTGCCACAGGCCTGATTAACCTCTGGAGAGTCATTTCTTTCACATCTCCAATCTGGAAAACTGACCAATGTTTGCCTCTTTCATACTCTGAAATGTATAAGTGAAAAGTAGTAAACAAGAGATAGGTGGACAGATCATGAGAGCAACTAATAGCACAAAATAATTATATTATTTTAAGACTTTTTCCTCAGTACTTTGTGAATCTATGCATGAACTAATACAAATAACACTAGTTATTTGTTAAAGCAATTTGCATTATAAACACGGTAATTCAACCTTTACCTATAATACTGGTTCCGTTTCAAGCTGCTAGCACACAGCACCCTCTTGTGGAGAGCAAATTAAATTTATATTGTTAAAGCTGAAGATCAGCAAGGAAAATAGGTATCATTTCTTCCCTACCTTAAAACTAATCAACCAACCACTAAAAAAAAAAAAATCTATTACAGAATGGTATTTAGATAAAAAGAGGAAGACTTAAAACATTGTCCAATTGCTAGTTTCTGACTTATGTAGAGGGGAACAAGTTCTCATCTATACTTCACCATTAAGCATGCTTCTACTAGCACTAGGCTTATGTATAGATCGAAAATTTTAAATGTGAGCAACACAATCATGTAGCAACAGACACATAATTGGGGTCACATTTATACTCTAGGCTTCTTTACAACAGAATACCTAAGTTTGAAAACACTTAATGTTTGCTCGGTCAAATGAAATGTCAGCTTACAATTTGGAATTTTCTAATTTCTCTTAAAACCATCAGGAAATGCTCAAAAATCGTACTGTATCAAACCATGCCCTTTCACATAAGTTATAAAAGCTCTGCAGTCATGATCTAAACGCTTACTAAAAACTAATGGATAAAAAATAAGGACATCACAACATTTTATTTGTTTTGACAACTACTTAATGTCATTTGTAATAATTCACAAAATACTCCAGCTAATAGAAACAACACTACTATGTAGTAGGAACAGAAATAACACTTTGTCCTTAAACTTATTTAGTCTTTGCTGAAAGCTGGGAAATACCTGTCATCCTCCTCTCCGATATATCTACAGAACACAAATGAAACAAAGTAATGTTTTTACATCTTAATCCTGGCTACATGTTTCTGTAGGCAGATGCTTTCTCAGCTCTCATGTATCTTTTTCAAGTGAACACTAAAGCAAGAGATCACTAAAGCTATTAAGAAAGAAAATCTGCAATTTAGAATTGACAAAAGAGCCAGAAGTAACATCTCCCCAACAGAAGAGATTCCAAAGGAGAAGGTCAGTAACTTGCTCACTGACACGGGTCTGGTTCACCACATGCACAGCAGATGGCCCGAGGCAGCAGCAGGCAAGCTTCAGACTCCTGCAGACTTCAGATTTCATTACAAATTATCATAAATGCAGAATTGGTAATAAAGTAACTTTTTACTAACCAGATAAAGTGATCTGCCTCTACCTTTTTAACTCCCTCCAGAATACAATTTACCTTATTTCTAACACAGTACATAATCCGCTTAAAAACAAACAAAACAAAACAAAAAAACACACCAAAACAAACCACCAAACATTTTGAAGCCACTTATGACTCATTGGAAGAATAAAATTTCTATAAAGATACTATATTTAGTATATATAGTGTACAGATAGGTCATATTCTCTGTGCACAGAGCACAGAAAGAAGAGGCTGGAAGGGATTTCAAAGGCTAGCAAACTTTCTGCCTGACTGAACACATAACCTTTTACATCTATAACATTTTTCTACAAGTCTATCTAACCCGCTTAAAAATATTCACGTAAAACTTTTACAGCCCCATCTAGACAATTCATTCCACCACATCTAAAATGATCTGGTTTTCCTAAAGTATAATTTTAGTCCTCCTTGTTGAATTTTACTCCTATTAACCTTGTTCTATCCTTTAAGCCACATACAAGATGGGATACTGAATATCAGCTCTGTGTTCCAACATATCTGTAGTCCATCCGCAAATATAACAGGCATCTCTACGTTGCATTGTGTAGACTATTAATAAAAACTTCCAAGAAAATCAGATCAATAATACCAACATGTAAAATTCATTTCACTGATTTCTCTAATTTTAACAGTGAACTGGCATCTGGACAGTTGTGTGTTTATTCTAGACTATACTCATACCATACTTTACTGAAAAACTTACTAAAACAATATATGAAATTCTATCTAAGAAAAATTCAAAAAAATGCATCAAGATGTAGAAAACTACTGCTTCATCGCTGTAAATTTCTTTCATGACACAAGTGTAATTTTTCTTGAAAAAATCTGTGTTGTTTACTACTTAAGTTTCTTGTTTGCTCTTGGATGTTTACAAATCAAGTTCCAAAAAATTAATCAGTCTGTCTTCTCATTTTTCAAGATTTGTTCTTTTTCAATTCTCCAAGAACATTTAGTCTAACTTACCTCCACACTTGTCCATGAATAATCTAAAACAGCCATCAGTAGTTTTTAAATTTCTTAGCTAATCTGCACCAAATTATTTCAAAATATTTTACATGCCTTTCTTTCTACTCCCCCATCCAGTGTTTTATGCTGAGATCTTACATATCCATTGCTGGTCACTAACTTGCAGCTTAATTTGTGGGCTGTTAAACAGTAATGAACGGGCATTAAACAGCACTGAACTTTCTCAGCAGGCTGTGTCAATAGTTCCCCCTCGCCTGCAAGGAGCAGACCAATTGGTTTGTTCTTCCTGAGAAAGGGTGATGTATTTACAAGTGAATCATCATTGCCCTTGACCTCCGTTTGTTAATGTCTCCTAATCTCTACCACCATAGCCCTTCTACTCTCATGAATTCACACAACTTTTTATGGCTGTTCTTACTTATCTAATTAAGTTCCCACTTTCTACAATCTTTCTCTTCGTGTCTGAAGTAAATGCAGAGCTTCTAATTCAGTCAAATAGATATATTGCTGTATTTCTTACACTGCTGTCAACTTTTTCCTTTTTTAAGAGGATTTGCATAGAACGTGTTTGAATATTTGCCTAAATCTCATTTCCTCCAAAGACTAGAGGGTTTTTTGCATGTAATCAGACATTTCAAATTAAAAAAGCAACTTCAAAAGCCATTCCAAGTATGTATGAAATAACAAAAAGAGACATTAAACAAAGAAGCAATATTAGACTATGAACACTTTGATTCCTTAAAGCAATCGTTTTTCCATCTTTTTTTTGTTCAATTTTTTTTTATAAGATAGAGCTTGACATACAGAATGGTTGACTGTTAGATAAAAAAACGTTGGTTTAAGATGAAGGAATAGGTACCACATTGGTTAACATTTCTTCAGAAGGAAAAGTATTTTCTGGTAGACAAAATGCTTACTATGAAGCATTAAACTAGCATTAATCCTGAAAAAGAGGATTAAAACAAAGGCAGCCTCGTAAACACCACTTTTAGCCTACTTTATAAAGAACAATACTTAGGGGATTATGGTCCTTCATTTGTGCTCCTCGTTTCCTAGCCTTCCCAAAACTCAGCAGAAATTGACCAATAGATTCAAACATTCAGTGGTACAGAGCTGTCAAATACATTTAGACTTTGTGATGGGTTTCAAGAAAATCAGATCCTGGACAGAGGTGAGCTCATAAATATCTAATTTAGGAAAATGGGGAGAACTCAAGCCATTGTTCCTCTGTTTCGGCTGTCAGCAAAATACATGCATTTAGTCTGAAATTAAGTATTAGCCTATTTAGTATTCTAAAAAATATACTAGGTTGAAAACATAAGAAAATAAAGCTAGCAGTGAAGTTGGAATAATGCAAAGAAAATGTCATTGGACTTTGGAGGTATAGGTATTATCTCCCTGTTTTTATAGCCTTTCTGACCTTCTTCAGTTTGTCACAGAGCCTGTGACACACAAAAATGGGGATTAAAAGAAAATAAATTAGAAGCAGTTAAGATAACTCATTAATTAATGCATGGAGAAGAAACTCTAAAACTCACTTCTATCCCAAATGACCCTGACTCAGAACAACATTTCTACCATCAGAGTACACATCTTGTCCTTTGGATTTTACCAAAAGCCTTAGTGTAGACAAGTGATTCACTAAAGAACAGTACAAAGCACACAGAGGCTCTACATAACGACATGAAATACTAGCACTAAATTATTAATTTCACAACATATTAAAATGTGATTTCAAGGATACATTTTTCAAGTAACACAGACTACCTCAATGACAATCACTAAGAGAAATCGCTCTGCATAAGGCTTTAATGTAGCAGGAAAATTTATGAAACTGGATTAACCTATCAAAAAGTTTCCACATCACCAATTAAACACAAAGTATAGAATGTCCTGTTTAAATCCAGGGTGACATTTAAGTCACACAGCTAAATATAACATTGTGGAAGATGGTAGATGCTTAAGCTACAAAAAGCAGCATCCTACTTCTTGAATTTCTCTCCTGTTTTTCAGCTTTTCACTGTTATTTCTAGTGCATAAGTCTTGCTGACTGAGATCCGTTTCAACAGATTTTTGCTGCCTTTCTTGTTATGACCTATTTTATCATCAATGCAGACTTGAAACAGAAGTGTTAAAATCACAAAAATAGCAAACTGCTTTCACGGATGCCGCTTTAAATATTGTTAAACTTTTCTCTCATGGCAAATCATACTACGTGATACACATTTTACAAGTGACCAGTACAGTGTCAAAAATCCCTGTATCAGATCTTCTGAAGGACAGTTCCATATTTGACAACAATCCTGGTCCTCTGAGATACTGTAACCATTAACTCCATGTGAGACCCATTTCACTTGACATTGCTGTCTTTTTTCCACAGACACAGCCTACACTAACCTTCTAACGGTGCCATCTCAATTAAGCATCAACTTAATTTGAACAAATCTATGTTCCAGTGCAGTTGCTTTCTATGCATAAAAGTTATCTTCTTGTGCTATTCAGGATGTGCTTCGTCATTCAGGAGATTGCAACAAAGAGGGATATCTTATGCAACCATAAAATTCTTTCAATTGTTTATCAGTCTGTATGAGTAATCCTCTACAGCAAACATCCAAACTCTTTTCAAGAAACAAGGAATCTCACAAACTGTCTAGATAAGAGGTTTTTATAGAGTTGTAGAACTTGCAGATTTATACCAAAACCACACATATTCTCAAGACCATGGAGAGGGCTTGATTTGAAACGGGCAGCCAACTACACCTGTGTCACCACCTCAGATGTCCTCTGCTTCTTATTCTGACGTGGAAAAGGCCCCCTTTAAAGGCAAAATTAATGTACACTGATTGTGTTGTGTGGCTTTGAAAGTATTCAGATTCAGCATCAAAAAGGCTCTAACCTTTAATAAAATCAAATTCTGAACAAGTGACTCAGAACAGCTGTAGGGATTAGGCCTTCATCACCACACATCTACATACAGGCAATTTTCAAACACTGATTAGACTGAGCAGTACAGCTGTAAGAATTTAGATGAATGTCCCTACATAAACGAAGGCTCCAGGACACTGAACTGAAAAGAATATTTCTAGCACAAACTCATCCTGTCAAATTATCAAAATTTCAAGTTGATAATTTATCACCAAGAATCATACAGTAGAGTTAAAATAGAAGGATGGCAATGTTAGAGGTGATAAACACTCCAAAGAGAAATGATAAAGGCAACAAGGACAAAGGTTCCCGCACAACCTTGCACAAAGAATTTGTGAGGAATAAAGTATTTCCTCCTACTCAACTCACTTGCACCAAAAGGAAATCAATTCTGACTTAAATAATCTCTTTAGAAGAATTCCTAAACACAGACAGGCACTAAAGGATCTCAAAAACCTACAGTAACAGAGGACACTTTCTGCATTTCCTTCATCTCACCCCTTCTGTCAGCTTCATCAATATAACAGTAAGCTTTGAACATGGGCAAAGTATCACACCTAGTATCAGAGAGCCAGATGAAAAGCAGAATGTTCCTATCACTAGGTTTTTTCAGCACTGTGGAATTGCAATTGCCTGGATACAATGAGTGAAGAAGCATGTCAGAATTCTTCAGTCTGAAGAGAAACTGGATCCTCTGAAAAGCCTCTGAAGAAACCGATCAACCTCCTCTAATGAAAATTAGGAAATGAAAATGCAGTTAGATTAAAAAAAAAAACTCAGCAAAAACCATACAGCAGCTCGACAATAACAAAGAAAAGCCAACCAAAAAAATAACCAAACAAATCAACCAAAACATACCAAACACACACACAACTGAAAAAGACAAACTACCACCAAAGTCGTAACTTGTCTCACAATATGTGATCTATCCAGAGAACTCCTTGCTATAGGACAAGATGATAAAGATAGGCAAGTTATGACATATTTGGATAAGTTCCAGAAAATAAATGTATGGAGGGATTACTAAGTACAGAAAGTAAAAATAAATTCCACATCAAGAAGCTCCAAGTCACAAGTGATTAGACTAATATTGTGCAGAATTATATCAGATGTCTTTCTATTCTAATATCATTTACTAAACATCCACTTTTTGACCATTCATCGCACATGACCAGATCTTTCCTAACTACGTATTTCTTCTGCAAATTGAACCCCAGAAATTGTTTCAACCCTTCATGAAAGTTTTTGGAAGAGCAGCTTTTTTTATTTTTCCCCTTTTTTTGTTTTGCCTCCTCTTTCCAGTCTTGTCTCCCTGCAGCTAACTGAAATGTTTATGTCTTCACTAAAAGAGTATTATTAAACATTTCAGCTTTCATAGTTTTATTGGGAGATAATGTTCTCTCCTAACCAAGAGATTTACTCTTCTGGTCTTCCTCTTACCGTTCACTACAGAAGGCTTCCTTGTTACACTTTACATCTCTCATTTTTTGTTCCTCTTAGGTCAGAAGTTGTACCATTCATTTTCAAATCTTGAAATCCTACTATAGGAGGTCACAAAGAGCTAGCTGGTTTTTTTCATTAATGAAAAAACAGCGGCTGCCAGTATTCCAGAGGACTGAGGAAGAAGATTTACTTCTCTTATTCAAAGGGATTGAACATTGTAGTGGAGCTAGTTGTTGCACTTATTTTCTTGAAACTATCCTGGTTAAAACTTACTGAGTTCACTAATTTCCTGGTACATGTAATAGGAAAAAAAACATAAGTATGCTGAGAAGTAGGCCACAGCACGAAAATCTCAGTTTTGCAAGTATCAAGAATTCGTTATCAGATCAACTTATTTTATCCTGCCAGCCTATTAGGAGAAAGCAGAACTAACTTTCTAACAAAGACATCCTGTTATATATTTTGAGGAAGGCTGACAAGGGAAGCCTTCCTCCACTGATGGATTCTACCACATCAAGTGTATAACTGGTCCTGATAGACCACAGTTGCTTGAATCCCCCTCCAAATTCATCTAGAATCAGGAACTTCCACAAGTACAATAATTAAGTCTGCTGGTGCTAACAAGTGGTCTGCGCCAACAGTATTGTTATCAGTTTCAAACGTATCATGAAAACTGCATTTTTAGGGCAAGAAAATGAAGACACACAATACTTGCACTGAAAATTCAACATTGCTACTGATACCACATTAATACTTACAGAGAGCATACATCCAAGTCTTACACATCAAGAACTACTTACACAACCTTCACCTCCTAACTACGGGGGAGATCCTCAACTTCTTTTCCAGCAGATAAAGGAAGCAAAAAAAGAAGGAGACTATCATGGTTGTCCTGCCTTCTTTGTCACATTTGTCATAGAGCCTTCAGATAAGAGTGCAGCCCAAAGAGACTCCTCTCATTACACTGCACAGATAAGGACTAAAAAGGACAGGGAGGGAGGAAGCAATACTATTCATCGTCTTCATATAGGAAAGCTTGTCCAAAAGGTATCTTCAACAAGTATGATAGTGTGCAAATCAATGTTCCAAGTTAAAAAGCAGGTTTCTCCAAGACTGTGAATTTTGAAACAGAAAAAATTCACTACATACACACTTGTAAAGCATTGTTACTTTAAACAAGTACCCAAAATATAAAACCTGTCTTGCTGATTTCATTAGGGAAGGGTATATATACTAATATGTGGTATTCATTATCAACACACACACTGAACTAGAAGCCCATATCCTGCTCTAGAATACTAAATATAAAACATCTTCTCATGTTAGACACACTCACCGTTTCTTGTCTTTGGGACTCAGTGAGCTTTTCAGACAATTCTTCTAGAGTCTTTCTTAATTCAGCATCAGTCCTTCAAAGACAAATACAGTTAAGACAGTATTCTTCAGCGCAAAAAATAAATATCAGCTGTGATGATTTTAAGCAGCAACAACCTCATGGATTTTTATGCTACTTCCATTTGTTCTACAGCCTCTAAAATCCTAGCATAATTAGAAAATTCATGATAAAAAGCATTTCCATTCTTTAAGTGAAGATAACGAAGAATCTAGTTTGAAAGGCTAGGTATCAGGTCAACAAGTACGGAACTATGAACATGGTTACACAGTCCTTTTGAACAGTCCTAATTCCTGCTAGGAATTAGTGGACTAAGTCCTGTTACTGCTATTAGACAAAGCACCACAGGGTGAGACAATATGTACTTTAAAAAAAAACACATTATGGCCTGCATAAGGGCTTGCCTCAAGACTGCAGCACCAAAACCAAATAAGGAGAAAAGGTGTAATAAAACAAATTCCCAAGTCCTTGTAATATTATCCATATATAAAAAAGGGGGGAAAAGCCACACATGCTATACAAATCCAAACTGATGGGTGTTATTTACATTTTTAAATACTGTACAGGATTACATGAAACAAGCAGTTCACAATACGGCTTTCATCTACACGCTGTGCAATACCTCACTCTCCCCAAAATTATTTTTTTAATACAAAAGAATGAAGGTGCTGAAGAATCACTTAAAAGCATAACACTTATTTTCCACAGTATTCTTCACACAGAGTTATATTCTGTTTATACCGATTTCTTCTTGAAATCTCCCGACTGATGTCATCTCCCAGGCGAACTTGTTCACTACTGAGATCTCGAAGAGACTGGTGGAAAGAATGCAGCTGTAAATTAAGGTACACAAATTAAGCAAAGGCTTAGGAACCCTTTCTTCCATGATATTCTAAAGGTAAGTATATACATATAAACACACCTTTTAAAACAAAGCAAATAAAAATAACAAACAAAATAACAAAATTCCAGGAATTGCAGATGAGTGTGGATGAGGCTTGTATGCTTCTATTTCAATCAATCTTTCACAACACCTGCTCACTGAAACCTAATTTTCAATGCATTATTTGCTAAAACTACAGGGTTCTTTACCCTGGTTCAGAGCTTGGTCATTTCAGTTATCTGACAGTGCATCATCTTTTTAACCTAATGGAAAGCAAGTTGAAACATCTGAACAGTTAAAGTCAGGAGAGGCACATTTCCTGCTTGAAAGAGTCCAGCACAGAGCCACAAAGATGATGGAGTGGGACACCTCCCTTAAGAAGAAAGGCTGAAGGAGTTGGGTCTCTTTAGTTTGGAGAAGAGGAGGCTGAGGGGTGACCTCATCAATATTTATAAATGCAAAAAGGGTGAGTGTCAGGAGGACGGAGCCAGGCTCTTCTCAGTGATGTCCAATGATAGGACAAGGGGCACCGGGTGCAAGACGAAGCATAGGAGGTTCCACAAAAACATGAGGAAAAACTTTTTCACTGTGAGGGTGACAGAGCCCTGGCACAGGCTGCCCAGGGAGGTTGTGGAGTCTCCTTCTCTGGAGACATTCAAAACCCGCCTGGACGTGTTCCTGTGTGACCTACTGTAGGGGATCCTGCTCTGGCAGGGGGGCTGGACTAGATGATCTTTCGAGGTCCTTTCCAATCCCTGACATTCTGTGAAATGTTTGTATAAAGTGAAATGAAGTCCTATCCAGCTATATATGTATATATATATTACTACAAAAGCTTGTATATGAAACTGGAAGTGACCAAGCAGAACACTACAACGTATTCAAAGCACTGAGGAAAGGTATTTTACCTTCCCAACACTTTACATGCTCTACTAGACAGCTTTATTCAGAGTTTGAAAAAAGAAAACCCACAAAAACAGAAACCATCACAACCCACACATCTATTTTCCTCTGTGAAACCTCCCACTTCCCCAGTGCAGCAGTCCCCAAATTTATAGTCAAAGTTTGTAAGGGAGTAGTTAAAAAAGTAACAGGTCATCCATCCTTCATGGGATAAAAAGTGGCAGTTAATCCATTCTAACCCAACCTACAGCTATCAACAGCTCAGTGGCCAGGACCATCACTACGAAAAACCCTGGTTTCTAATATCCCCTTGTTCAAATCAGTCCATAAAGGGATTCACTCAAGTAGGTCTAGACACTTTACTGAAAGAGTAAAACCAGGTACTGAAATCTCCTCTCTATCTGTAGGATACAGAAAGGCTATAATCTTACCAATTAAAGTAATTATTTTTTTTCTGAAGACTCTGCAAGCAGACCGAAGTTGAGGAGTATGAAAATTACCAGTGTGACACAAATCCTCTCCTCCTCACATCATGTACCTGAAGTACAGCATCAAGCTATTCCACACACAGGTCAGATACAGAATCAAGAGAACTAGCTGGCTCAGAATCCAACCAGGCTACACTGAAGTAAACAGCAAAGACAACAATCCTGTGCTGAAGCATAGAATCAAATCATAGAACAATTCAGGTTGGAAAAGACCCTTGGGATCATCGAGTCCAACCATTAACCGTACACTACAAGTTCACCCCTAAACCATATCATCCAACGCCAGAATAATCCCCTTTAAAGTCACACTGGATTTAAGCACGTAGGTGAATGTTCATCACATACTCAGAGAGGATTTTTCTTTTGCAAATATGGTCTCAAAAGAATAGAGGTTATTTTCATACATTCCTTTTGATATCACTACCATCTGCATCTTTTTTTCTATGATAGATTTGCATGAAACTTCGTGACAGACAGACACAAGAAGTGAGTGTCTAACAAATAATGAACATAACACTGAAAGCACACTTCATAAATGAAACATTCCCAGCTGCACCATCAGAATAAATGCATCTGATGTAAAAGCAAAGAGCCTGGTGACCACACATGGCCTATTTGGGGAAGCAACTCCCGTTAGTGATCTGTACCTGGTCCAAATTATCTGCCTCACTGACAAATCGAACACTTGCAGATCTAGACCTCCGGTGTTTATTGCCCTGTGAGTCTCCATAATCCCTGAGAGGAGAAGTAGGCAGGAAGTGGTGGTTTCCTTTATGAGATAAAAGATAAAAAAAATAAGTAGGAAATGTTTGCATGGGAAACTTTTCATTCTGCTTCACAAAAAACGTATGTTTCATCTTGCCAATATCCTTATAGGACACATTACACACAACTACTGAAGTTATACAAAATGTACAGGTATATATTTTATTTGGCTTTTCACAGGATTCTTCTTCAATTTTTTTTTTTTCTGGAATATAGGTTTGTTAGGGGAAAGAAAGAGGTTTCTTTTGTTCCTCCAAGGAAAAGGTATGGTTTTTTTCCTCAAATTTTATTTGCCCAAGCAACAGCTTTTCCTACACCTGGATCTACTATAGCTTCAAACTACAGTACCTCACAGCTTTTACATTAGAAAAAGTATAGTTTCAGAGCTTTCTACTAAAATATATTAAATGCTATTTCTAGGAGGAGTACTCCTCCCAAATACACATTTTCCTAAAATATAATGAATTTTCAGAGCAACATATAAGAAAAAAATACTTTTCTTTAGGTTATATATTGGTTCAGTTTTCCATTTTCCACTGAGCCTTACATGACTTCATCCACATATCCGTAAGCAGGCACTTAAATTTTAACTTTCCTTTTTGCTGTGAAGCACACTTCAGAAGCTGAAATGCCTTCTGGATTTGACCTTAACTTGTAGGTAGCTACAGCTCACACAGTAGACAAAGAATCTTCTCTACTGAAAGAATCAATGTTTCATTTAGATCTCTTGGGATATCAGCAGAAAAGATTAAGGTATAAAAATTTACTAAATAAACAACCATATAACACAGGTCTCTCAAATTTCTTAACTGAATTTCTTTGAAGTAAATTCATGCCACTATCTTTGCACATTTCTCTTCTTAATTTCCCCTTTCCATACAAGAGTTATAAGACACAATTTAAGTATACTCAAGAACCTTCATTATTTTACCTGACACTCCTTCTCCATCCAGATCACTAGGGAATAAGCTTGAGAGAGAAGCACTTCTCATTCCAGAGTTCCAGGTTAATCGCTGGTTTCTTAACTGACCTATAGATTGTTCCAGTGTTTCTTTTAGCTGCAGAGAAATTACAATTTACTGAAATGTGAACACAGACTGATTAAAAAAAAAAACAAAACATATAAAATACTATTTTTAAAAAACATCATTAAGAGAATCAAGACCATTTTTAAGCCAAGCATAGCTATGAATTAATAACAGCTTTTCTTTAATACCTCCTAGCTATAGTAAAACATGTTTCCAACATTTAAGCAACTTCAAATACCAAGTTTCTTAAAACAGTAATACAACACACCAGGAAGAAAATTGTCTCCTACAACCGAAATAAGACCTATTTGCTTAAGCAATGCTCAATCCTGCCAAGTCCAGAAAACACCTTCGAACAATTTTTTTTTTAAATTGCAATTTTTCTATGAGCCCTACCTGGAATCAATTTGACACGTGGCTATCAAATTTCACCAAGCAGCTTTACATCAAGCCCTGCTTTTAGTAGTTACACTTCCAGAAAAAGGTAGCCATTCTCTAGGCACATAATGGAATCAGTGAAGTCAGCAGAAGTATAATACAGAGCACGTAAGGAGAGAACAGTGTTTCCACCATCAGAAAATCAGCAGTAGCAACAATGAAATAAAGTTCTAAGCAGCAAACCTTCCTGACCCTGTAAGTTATGCGGCAAGTTTTGCATTGGTCCACGTGCAGGCACCAGGCACCTCAAAGAAGGGTAGTGAGACCAATCTATAAATTATAATGTAAAATAATTCCTCTGTAGCCCAGTAGTCACCAGTTCATAAATGCAAATATGCTATATGATGGTCTGAATAAAGTCTTTTTTAAGGTAAAGACCACAAAGAATTCAAGAGTCAGACATTACGATATTCAGCATAACTGCCAGAACCTAAACACAAATCCCACTTGGGGCAAAATATTCTTTAACAATCTTGTCTAATATGGTAGAAACACTAGATCAACCACCACTGTGAAAGAGTCCTCAACATCTCAGCTTCCAAATGAGAAAATTTTTTAAGTTTTATTATAGAAGGAAAATAGATTCACTATTTCCTGACCCCAGCTGTTTCTTCCCACATACCAAATACATACAACATCTATTCTAAGTGGAAACTTCTGCTTCAGAAAGGGAGGAGGAGTTCAGAGAACCATGTTACCTTTACTAATAAGATTAATTTTTCTCTATTTTTGAAAGCTCAGGCAGGAGTCTCTAGATTTCTCCTCCACTTGAGCCACAATTAAAAGCCACCTAGCATGACTAAGGATGGAGATTTAAGTCAAAACTAAATTTGAGTGATGCCTCATTCATCTTTATGTTTCCCAATAGAAAGTCTTTCCAGAAGAATTACATTGAACTAAACTTAGTATCAGCATCTGTTAAAAACAGAGAACCTTAAATGGTCCTAAACTTCATCAGAAATTCCACAAATTCAATACCTAAGCAGTGTTTATAAAGACACAAACAGCATTCAAACAGAAGAAAAAGAGACATACAATATCCCCATTTACTTCCATGCAGAATGTGCATACTAATATAGAAAGCAAGCTGTCTGAAGAAAACAAGCCTTCTTTTCTACGGATTTGCTTTTTCTCTCTACCCTCACATGTATCTGTTTCAAAGTGGCAACTGTTGCAGTTTGTTTGAAACTAAGTTATAAACCTCTTTAACCCTACTAGTAGTTTTTTTTTTACTTTCTCCACGCAGACACCCATTTTCAACTTGTAGAAGTTCAATATTTGTAAGAATTTCACTGCTTCTGCAATTTATAGAAACCTAGTCAACAGGTTCAGAAGTTATTGTAGAATGACAGGAAGAAACCTACACCAGGATGATCACAATCTCATGTCCTATTAAAATTCAGTTTTTATCTTATCACTTATTCATACAAAAGAAACAGATTCCCTAATACTCTGTTTCAGCTACGCACTTTGTATTTGGCATACTATAACATAACAGTCTGCTTGGTGCTTATAAATCAGAAAAGTAACAAAGCTACAAAAACTGTCAGAGTTTCATTATGTAACATGTTACTATAGTTTGGTTTAGATTGCTCAAGTAAATATGAAAAGTTTCTGTTTACATCTACTCAACTCTTGATACATTCTGTCCATTTCTACCAAGTCTTCAGCCATGAATGCTATCAGCAGAAAAGATTTAAGAAGTTAAGATAAACTAAAAGTTGCTCACAGTTGCTATTGCTTCAGTTTGTTCCTTGTTGTATTCTCTGTATTGTCCTAGCAAGTGGTCAACATGTCTTAGATTTCTGTTGGTATCCTTAAAAAAAAAAGTTTAAGGAAGAAAAGTCAAAACAGAAATCTACTCTAATGAAACATTTCTGTTCTCTTTACTATGCTTGGTTTATAAGAGTAAATCACAACACAAGTGCTTTTAAAAGGGTCTAAGCATTCAAAACGCTACTCAAGTAACCAGAATCTGAAGATGTACAGCATGGCTAATGGGAAAAAAAAAAAAAAAATAGCAACAAAAAAATGCTGTCATTTACAGTACAACAGTAAGGGCTGAGCTTAGAATAACAAGTTTTGCAAGTTTCAGTCACTCTGTAGAAAAACCTTTTTAATCCTAAGATCTTAATGCTACCTGCCTGCAAAACAGAATTAAGATAACTGAGAAATAACATATTTTTGAAGATCAGCACAGTAGGTAAGGTCTCAGCATGAGCACCCTCTGACCACATGAAAAGCTGGATCAGATGGCAGATCTGCTGAAAAGGAGTCCACATAAAAAAAACCAATTAGTTTAATATCAGAATTTCAGAAAAGCAGCTAGAAAGACATTAGACAGAAACAAGGCAGTACCAAAGAGTCCTTTTAAAAAATAGTCAGACTGCATTCTTATTAACTCAACTCTTCTCTAGATTTATTACTATTTTCTAGCTAAGAAGTTTCGAAGTTTATATTCAGAATTCTACATAGATTTTTCTCTGATCACATATTTAAAACAAAAAAAGGAAAAAAGCCAAACAGTTCTTCAACACAATTGATAATACATAAACTAACCCACTCCAGTTATTCAGAATTGTCAGCTACAGAAGAACGGGAATGACTTCTCAAGAAATAAATGGTGTCAAGATAGCTAAATGTCTCCTCCCATTTGCAGAACAGATTCAGGGACTTCCTCCACTGAAAAAGCAGGAACAAGATGAACACTTTGTCCTGCTTGGATATGGATCTCTTAGAAGTTTACAAATACTGCTCCTCACTACGCTGTTCCACATCTAGAAAATATTTGAACTGTATCATGAGGGAAGTGACTGACTATATATTTACTTTACCAGGTAGGAACTGGGGAATTTGTACAAGACAACAAAGATGGGGCTGGAACCTTCTGCTACAAAATTTAATGCCGCTTATGAGAACGTGAAAAAGTTTATTTGGCATTATTCAGTTGGGTACCTTTATAAACAGAACTACCAAATACATCATTGTTTCTGACAAGATTCTATTACTGCCTAAAATAATGGCTGTATAAAAACGTAACAAGTCACATACTTTTAGGTCAAAGGCAATATGGCCAATTTCCCAAAACCTTTTTGTTTCGCACAGAAAATGTTTCCCATCGGTATAGTATGTTCCACAACTTCAGAAATCAAAATTTTACTCTATGTTACAGAGATGCAGACTCTATAAATACTTTAAAACCACACTTGGTAAACAACCTGTAAAGTGCTTGCTAAAGTATGGATCTTTTCTGTAACTTCTTCAGCACCGTAGTTCTGAGTTCTGTTGTGGGATGCTCTCAAAGGTGCCCGCCTTCCTCTTCGACCCCTGGGAAAGTTCTCTGAATCACTGGATGAATCTGCCATTAGTATCTTGAAACCTAGGCAGGAAAACCAGGGGAAAAAAAAAAAATTCAATGAATTTTAAATCCTGATTGTAACGGAACAGTCTGACTTACACAATATTCCCAAAGCAAATTCATAGAGTCAGACTACATTTAACATTAGACTTTCTGGAGCAAGTCAGCAAGATAGGCTTTTGAAGATCTTGCAGCGGCTTCTCAGTTATTATGTTTGTTCATACCATGAATCAGCGTGAAGATGCAAACAGCAGAGCCCATTAGGAGAGCACTACATCAAAAGATACACTATCACTGCTGGAAAGTATTCAGTACTCAGGATAAGACCATAACCCAAAATGAGTTCTCCTCCCAAAATACAGTGCAGAAATCAGGGTTTTATTTTGTGAATTGTGAAACACTATTTCTTTTATGCAACATTGATTTGACATAACCCAGGTTACTATGCTGATGTTGAGGCAATTGACTTGACTAGAATTCAAAAATTACTTGAGGCAGAAGAAATACAGCTTCTGAGGAAAGAATGGGGATGGCTGAGTCTTAAGAATGGCAAGGTAAGGGAGGGAAAAATAAGATAACAATGATCAAATATGGGAATAATTAAAAGCTACAGACAGCTGTGACCAGTAAAGTCACATAGTAACTGATTAAAATTACCTTAAAAGGTAGGTTACATAGAAATTTTTTTCTTAAATTACTACACACTGCAACAGTTTGCCTAATGGCCACAGAATCACCATGGTAAGATCTGCGTTAACAGTATCTATTGAGAGAGACAGTCTGAGCCTCCTTTGGTGCTGTAGTCAACACAAAAAGCCACAGTAAAGGTGTCATTCTTCTAGCCACTAGAGAAGTTTCCCAAAGAAATCATGGATGAAATTCAGTTCTTATACTGTAGTTTATATAGAGGCAACTTGATGCTTTTGTAGAGCCTTATATTTAATCTTTAAAAGGCTCTAAGTCTGTGTCTGTCAGACTTGGATAGAAACATGAGGAGAGGAAACCATCATACTCAGTATGTGCTGAAGTATATCAATATTCCTTACATTTTCTGAAGTGATGAATTTATCTCATCTTCCCACCCCTTATCTCAGTAAAGCATGTTTTTGCTGCCAGTATCAGAATTCACTGTTCTAGTGCCTCTCACTCTATTCAGCTGAAATAGAGTCTGAACAAGACTGAGAAAGCATAAATACTGAACACTGGGAAAGAGGAAATATGGGAAATAAAATACCGGTAGCAATAACAACATGGAAGAACATTAATTTCTACCATAATTCAGTACAAAACAACAAAAAAACAAACCCACAACTTAGTCTATCCTGCATGTCACTATATCAAGCTATATTTTCTCTGCAATCTTTACTAGAACTCATATAGACACCAGCGAGATTCATATTCCAGCACACAGACCACAGGTACCACTGATAAGCATGAAATAAGACTTCTCTCAAGAAAGTTTGACATCACCTCTTCTACAGTAATTCTGAATTCTTTCTATAACCACAGTGTCAGTTTTCTGGGCCTAAGCATCTTTCTCATCTTGCCAAGCATGACAAGCAGCACAATCACTCAAAACCCAATAAGCAACTGATTCAGCGATCAATTTCATAGAATTATAGAATAAATGGGGTTGGAAAGGACCTTTAAAGGTCACACAGATCAACTCTCCGCAGTGAGCAGGGACATCTTTAACTAGATCAGGTTGCTCAGAGCCCCATCAAGCCTGACCTTGAATATTTCCAGGGATGGGGCTTCTACCACCTCCCTGGGCAACCTGTAGCAGTGTTTCACCACCTTCATTGAAAAATTTTCTACCTTATATCTGGTCTAAATCTACTCTCTTTTCGTTTAAAACCATTACCCTTTGTCCTGTCACAACATGCCCTGCCCAAAAAAAATCTGCCTATTTTTCTTATAGGCCTCCTTTAAGTGTTGAAAGGCTACAATAAGGTCTCCCCAGAGCCTCCTCCAGGCTAAACAGTTTCAGATCTTTTTGTGAAAATATCTTTAAGACACCAAGTGGAGACCCTGTTAATGACCACATTAAGAATTAAGCACAAGATCAGCTCTATTAGAGATCAGAAAGTCAACCCTGAAACATTAATCTACCTGAATCTAGTTTTCACCTACTCATAGATCTTTGTACCAGTATATTTTGCGTCACAGCCACAACAGAATTTTAATGATCATAGCAAATGGTTGATTGTCTGTATCTGTCACATATTATCTCAACTACAAAGTCAACTAAAAACTCATTGCTTTGGCAACTTAGATTCTTCAGAATTCCATTCACAGTTTCACAGGAAGCAAATTCTCTTTTCCTCTCAAACTGAGCAGAAAAGCACACGTCAGATTTACTCTATATGTCAAATACTGCACAGAAGTATCTCATGAGAGCTAGAAAAAGGAGCCTTGCATTACGCAACTCATACAGCTTGTCTGTGAGTCAGACAGCTCCATGTGAAAGAGTAGGCTTAACTCTTAATTCCACCACGCCACATTACTTTGTAGAAGCTGAGCACCCAGAAAGAACATCACTTATGACACTATCAATTTCACATCAACGAAAGAGAGCTTTTTAAGGATACCTGAATAGACAGATAAATTGAGACATGTAAAAGCATTCAAATTACAGAAAATGTTTTAACTCATTACCAGATGAAATGGTATAAGCCAGCAGAATTCCAAAAGCTAGTTATCGCATCTCAGCTGATAAGAACTGAACAGAGGAAGGTATTTTGTCTGAAGAGAACTTTCTATTTATGGTTAAGAAACATTCGCCTGAGTAATCCAAGAGAAACTATAAGTACTTTTAAGTTGCAGTTGCTTCATATAAAGCAACATCCTCATTTTTATAAGAATTACAGAAGTTTCATTTTAGATTAAAAAAAATACAAAGAAGAAAAAAATTGCGCAAATACTATGTATGCATATTTGCCTATTAATCCAAACAACAACAAAAACCCTATTATCACTTTTTCCAAAAACCTAGACCGTTTTCAGGACATGATTACACAACCTACTTGACAGTGGGACTCATTTGTCTTTTACCACTTTCTAGTCTACCCAAACAGATTATAACTTTTCTTGCACTGAGAAAAAGACATCAATATCCACTGTTTTCCTTCCCTGTTGAAAAAGGGCATTTCAGTTCCAGTAAGTGCTCTCTTGTTGAGAAACCTGCAGGGCAAAGCAAACCCAAAGTACAGCTGACAGTCTCAACAGCAAGTTCTCCAGCTCAGGTAAGCAAAAGATGAACTCGGTATACACGACCTGATTACTTTTCAAGTGGTTTTATTTGTTTAGCTCCACGCAGACTACTCTATCGCTAGGTAACCGACTTAGTGCTAAAGGCACGTCTGAAGCCTTCCGGTTAATACGGAGCAGGACCAAAAAATCGACAGCCACTCCAGAAAAAAAGCCACAGCCACTCCAGAAAGGCACATGGCAGCTGAAGTGCCCTTTCCCGGAGCGCTTCTCATTGAGGCAGAAGTTTTCAAAAAGCCAGGCAGGTGACCCAGCACGGTGCCATTGCCCGACCCTGCCGTCAGGCACC
>NW_009699837.1:0-421 GCF_000703405.1 Apaloderma vittatum
CATGGATTTACCAAGAGGAAATCTTGCCTGATTAATCCAATATCCTTCTGCAAAGTCGTGACCAAATGGGTTGATGAAGGGAGAGCATTAGATACCATATACCTCGACCTGAGTAAAGCTTTTGGTACTGTCCCCCATAACATCCTCACAGACAAACTCAAGAAATGTGGGATAGATGATTGGACTGTGAGGTGGATTGCGAACCGGCTAACAGAGGGTTGTGATCAGCAGCACAGAGTCAAGTTGGAGGCCTGTGGCCAGTGGTGTTCCTCAGGGATCTGTACTGGGTGCAATTTTGTTCGATATCTTCATCAACGACCTGGATGAGGGGATAGAGTGCATCCTCAGCAGGTTCACTGGTGATACAAAACTGGGAGGGGTGGCTGACAGTCAGGAAGGCTGTGCTGCCATCCAATGAGAT
>NW_009699838.1:0-530 GCF_000703405.1 Apaloderma vittatum
ATTTCACCTTAAAAGTTGTGTAAAACAAGTCCTAGATTCACAGAATCATAGAAGATGTTGAGTTGGAAAGGACCCACAAGGAGCACCAGGTCCCGTTCCCTGCTGCTCACAGGACTACCTGAAACTAACCCACAGGACTAAGAACTGCCCAGATGCTCCTTGGACTCTTGACAGCCTTGGTGCTGTGACCATGTCCCTGCCAAGCCCTGCGGGTCCGAAATGACCACCCCAAACAAGACACCACCTGGTGCTGATCCAAAGCAGTGCTGTTAGAGAAAACAGATGGGTACTGTTAGAGAAACAGGCTCCCGAGCAGTTTGGGCTCTTTCATCCTGTAAGCCAGGGTTTGGAGGGGATCAGTTACAAGATGATAATCTACAAACTTACTGGCAGTGGGATGGATCCCAGCCTCATTTAGTGAACATCCAATTTAGAGGAAAATCAACAGTGAAGAACTTCACTGCGTCTTTGACACTGGCTTCACCAATCTCTGGGTGCTCTCCGTGCACTGTCACCTGACGGACATCGCC
>NW_009699839.1:0-9135 GCF_000703405.1 Apaloderma vittatum
CAGAGGGCTTTGCCAGCCTCAACAACTCTGTAATTCTGAGCTCGGCGCTTTACTCATTATTTAACACAGCATCTAGTTTCAAGTCAAAGCAGAATACAAAGCTTGGCTCAATAGAGAGGTTTTAATTTCCAGGACCACAGCAGTCGTGTTTTACACTTAGTAAGCTCTTCCAATCCCTCTGTTTTTTTAAATTTACAAATTGCATTTCTTCAAGATAAAGGGCTGGACTAGATGATACTTGAGGTTCCCTCCAACCTGGCATTCTACGATTCTATGTGTTTGTTACCATCCATCCACTTCTCATTTAACCCTTCAAAACGAGTGAACTAACGTTGCTTAGTCCTTCGGATTCCAATAATTGTTTTCCAGCAGCGTTTTTTTCGATAGCTAAATCTCTCCCAGCATTCTGCCTGTCTTGGTCCTCATCTTCGTTTCTTCTTCAAAAGAATTAAAAGGTTCTTCAGCTTCATAAGGGAAATTTCAGGCTGAAGACAAACTGTGGAAAGTTTTAACACATGGGTCTGTTTATTTCAACCCAACGGCTGCCCAGAATCATCAATTTATTACCCACTTACTGCATAAGTAAGATTTATTGGTTTTTTTACTGTTCTTTTTCACTAAATTCTGTGACTATTGGTTTTATTCCCTCAACAATCCTTAAATCCATTACAGAAGAAATTTCTCTTTGGCACTATTATCATTAGTAACCATGACAAGGTAAGCACAATTTACCCACAACTCTGAAAGTGACCCTGTTTTAATTACAAGAAAAGCAGTCCAAAATTATTCCCCCCCACAAGCTTTTTTAGGGCTATCATTTGTCTCAGAAAGGAAATGGCAATTGGAATGGTAGAAGAATCTTATAAAAGTATTCCTAAGTAAAATATACACGTGCTTCACCCAGTTCCTCATCAAAGCAGAAAGCAGCAAGCTTAGATGTTGCAAGCTACAAAAATCCTCAAGTTTTAGATAACAGTTCCACAACTCCTTAGAAAGCAATAAAATGGAGTTTAAGTATCATGACTTGGTGAGCAAAACCATTGTTTTTACATATATATAAATACACACACATGAAAATAAGCTGGCTTAAAACCAGGGACGGATACCTTAAAAGCAAAGCGCTTTGAAAAAATATTTATAAGGACACTCAACGGTTGGAAAGATCTATTACAAAGCACTGATTATAAAGATACTACAATAGGTAAAAAGGAAAACGTCAGCCTGGTTTAACACACTTGTCAGCTTCAGTTAGCGGCACTCATTCCTTGGAAGAGTTTTCACCCTGTGCCAGCCTTCGGACTCTCTGTTCCACAGGACGAGAGGGAAAGCATCTATAAATCACAAATCGCAACAAAAGTACACAGAAGTCAGCACTCCTTTCATTTTTAACATAAAAAAAGGCTTAAAGGTGGTTTGCTGGGCAGATGTAAGAAACGCTTTGGTTTAAAAATATCACGGCTCATTCAGACCCCGGCCAGTGTCAAAGTCACACAAGCTCAGGAATCAGTTGTATCTCAGTTACACATCAAGTACACTTATGTCTGCAGCTCATAGTAAAACTCCTTTGTCTGATCTGTCAAAAAATATAATAAATTTTTAAGTCTTTTTAATAGGTCTGGCTTGGGAAATGCTAAATGACAGCACAAGCAAACTGATAGGAAAAACAAAAAACTAACCAAAAAAACCCCAAACAAAACACAACTGAAAGAAAACACACCTGTGAAGGAACACAGAGTGATTCAAGTCTACTTGAAGGTTTTCCAAAAGATTAATTCCTATAAACAGTTCAATTGTTGCCTAGGACTTATCTAGTCACTTCAATCAAAAATGAGCTCACACCCTCTTTCAGGTTTCTTCTGATAAAGAAAAAGCCTTGACCTTTGCAACCAAGAGACCAGACAACTCCGGAAGGTAAATAAAAATGTCGCATTAATGATGGTGTTCTCATTTCCAGGGAATCCCTGGAGCTTCCCACGTCCTTGAGAGGGAACACTACGATTTAAAGAAGGGATTTAGGGCAATTTGTGGCAAAACTGCAGGCTCTGCAGCAAATAATTTCGGGAGAGCAACGAAAGAGAAGGTTGCCTGTTTTCACATGGTATAATTTTCAATTTAAGATGAGAAACCACCACTCAAGCAAACTCACCCCCCGAGGTTAGTAACAAAGCCTGGAGGTCACCCTATAGATTTGAAAATTGATCTTTTGTACGCGATCAGATGACTGAAACCTGCCCAGCACTATTAAGGACTGCTCAGTAAAATAACTGCCGCGTTTCTCTATCTTTGGAAAGGTCATTTCTTGGTTAAGGAATAACTAACAGGAGGAGGCTTGATTTTTGAAGTCATATGAAAAGAGGCTTCTATTTTTGACAGTGTTTTACAGGTTGTTATTAATCCTTAAGTCTCTAGAGAAATGTGTAAATAATATATCCAGTTTGTACGTGCAGGAGAGGAAGTCAAGTCAGTCACTTATCACCTGGATTTTCAAAACATTCCTTAATTTTTAATGCAAAATTTCAAACAGGTAGAGACGCCGTTCCTCTGAAGAGCTGACAACGTTTCAGCGGCAAATACATCGACACAAATCAGGTCCCACACACTTCAGGAGGGGGCATCTGTCAAAACATGAAATACAGGAGTGGCCTGTTTCTGGCTTTTTCTGCGCTCGGTCATTCCCAGGTCCCGCGAGAAACCAGAGGGCGAGGTGGCTGTATCGCTTCACAACTCCAAAGCTGCTGCTTCTCCGCAACTCGGAGACAACTGGAAACAGCCCATCAGGTCTTGGCCGCTTGAACCCATCTCTTTTGCAGACGGACACACACACTGTGTACATCTCCGACCATTAAACTATTCATTTGCACCTTGCCCATCTCCCAGGCTTGCTTTTCACCGGGAAGGATGGAAGTGGGAAAAACACGCATCACTCCAAAAGTCAGCGCTTGTTTTGCCAAACGTCGCTCCCTGCCGGAGCACGGCCGAGTCCTGACAAGCAGGGATGTGACAGCACAGATTTGTGGTTCTAAAATTCTCTTCCCAGCTCCTAAACTGACCCTGGCATCTTAATGAGGGAGGCAGCAAAGCGTTTAAGAGTTTCAAACTTATCCTGCTTTGCAAGCATCTGAAGAGTGCATTCACAGCATTATTTACTTTTCTTTTCTCTGTTTAATTAAAAGCACTCCAGATTTGCCAGAATTCCTTCTGCTCACTTTAGACACGAGACAAGTCTGAAATCAAAATTAAGGATTTTATAGCACAAGGCACAGAAGCAGAACCTGAGCAGAAATTAGCCCACAACCTTAGAAAAAGCGTAACTAAAACTAACTTTCTCCTTGAGCTGATATTTATTCCTCTGATGGAGCTGCAGAAGCCAAGACAATTTAGGGGTGGCCTCTCTCGAGCGTAATACGTGCAAGATAGGACCCTGTTCCAAAACCCTGTTCCTTCAGCTACGGTTTTGAGACACGTCGGCCCGCTGTTTGCAGGCAAACCTTTAGTGCAGTTAACGGGCCTCCGCTTTCCCCTCTCCTATTAAATCACCCCCTATAAATTTTCTATGCTTCCTGCTTAGATTAGCCATGGGTATTTGTGAAAATGCAAATGAAGCATTCTTGGGGCTGGCACGCCGGTTTCTCACACTGGGCTCAGCATCGAGGCTGGGACTTCGAGGACGCAACTGCCAACCGATTCCTCCCTTGCCAGGGGGCACGATTTGCATGATGTGTTCTCTCTTGACTGTTTTTTAACCATATATTAGGGAAGTGTACGCTGTGCAGCATGTGATTGGTTGCCACACGTCAGAGAAACTACAAATAACTCTTTATACAGCTCCGGCTGATGATGCTCCCGAGAATTTCAATTTCCTGCCGTTTTTAGCGGTTTTAAAGGCTCAGAGCAACATAGGTGTTTGGCAGCTAAACAATACACCTTTCTGGAGGAGGCAGATATTGATACAAACAAAAAAACCTCCACCACACACAGCGTGTTTGATTTTAAGTAACTTATTAAAGACTCTGGTAGGTCTTTCAGGTGACGACAACGGAAAGGACTTATTGCACCCAACAACCTTTTGGCTTTTCCATTTACTGCCGCTTGGGTTTGTGAACTTTCAATCATGAGAGATGGGGTGAAGAACACTTCCACCAGTCACTGAGCCGCAGTTCAGCTTTCCATGAAAAAGCTGTGATAAGTCACATTTAAACAAAGCTCTTAGTGTGTCATTTCTGTCACCCTTAAGACCACTTCTTTTTTTCCCCCCCAGAAAGCAGATGATGACTGACTGTAGGTGCCCAGTAACGCTTTGCCTTTTCCTCCACCCTTGTTTTGTTTCACGCATAATTTTTTTTTATTTCCTCCCCTTGCAAGCAAGCAATACAGTAGTCACAACCTTAAAGATATCAATTATTACAGGACTTTTCGGTTCCACAATAGTTTAACAAATTGATGCAATTTCCCACATAAATTGGTCCCTACCCTTGGCCACCCTTCCAAGTATTTTTCTCACATGTAATCCAATGTCAGGACACTCCTGGAGCTCCAGCATGTTCCCATTCCCCTTCTCACATAATGAAGACAAGTCCGTTACGAGAAAATAACTGTGAAAATTAATTTAATTCCAAAATGACACACTGTGCTCCGCTTCCAAAAATTATTTTACAGATTTAAATTTCTCCTGTTCCATCACAGCATATGAAAAGAAATGAAACAGTTCACAGAGTCATTCAGGGATAACATGTGGTTTAGAGCAGGAAATATATTCAGTAAGCACTACGTTTTCACAGTTTATTCCCAGCACGGCAAAACCAGCCTTATTTTATAGATGATGCCAACTACATTGCAGAAAGAATATATATTATTTTTTAAACTGAAAGCCCTCTATCAAGGCCTACATCTCCTAGGTGTTAGCCTCATATTTAATTTATGAAACCTGACCTCCCTAATTCGAAAAAAACCTTACCTGGCATCTCCTTTTGAAAGGTTGGTGTTTACAGGATGAAGAATAACCTTGTTTGCCTCCACGTCCACCACACATTTTGTATGCAGATCAAGCTCTATAAAGAAATGAGAAAGTGTCAAGTGCTGCTCCTAAAGGACGAGGATTATATACAGCCTTACTTCCTCCAGACACCAAATTTATTCATGCAGTCTGACAGCCACCCATCAGCTAGAGAATAGAAACAGGACTATTGCCAAATTCCACTTCGAGAGAGATTCTGACGGGATGGATCCTGTCCAGCTTTAAAACAAGAAAGAGCGCTGAGGTCGTACCAAAGGACAATCGGCACACACAAGGCAGTATGAAATTTCTGCTGGGGAAAAGAACCATTTAGGCACGGTAGGGCTGCGACAGCTCTTCTTATTTGCTCTCTCAATGCCTCGCGCCGCTCGGAGGGAAAGCTGCCCCTGCCATCTGCGGCACATTTTCTCCGGCCACTGCCATGGCAGCTGTCAGTCCTGGGGCACCTGCTTGGAGAAATTCGAGTCCCATCAAAAATAATTTAGGTGCGAGCACGTAGAAAAGGGGCTTATCCTTCCCCACAGGCTCCCAGTCAGCTGGAAAGCCCGGCTCTTCCAAACGACGCGAAGCAATGGGATGTATACACAGTGAGTAATGAGGCCGTTTGGAATGTAGGAGAATTCTCAGCCGTAGGGGCGGGGAAAACAAAATAAAAGCTTCAGATAACACTGACAAGCGTCCAAGGTATCCGCCCAATGACAAATGGAGTTAGATATTTAAGAAAAAAAAAAAGAGAGAGAAAAAAAAAGCACACAGCCACTTGTAGTCAGTCACTGCCTACAGACAGAGGGGCCTCAACATAAAACGTCTGGTCCTGTGTTCTCACACGTCGATGCCGAACTTGGAAGGAGCACCCCAACAGCCACACGCCGATACCCCTAAACACGACGTGCTCCTCACAGCCGGCAGGCTCTCGGCAACGCCCTCGCACGCGGCGATGAGCAGGGGCTGCACCGGATCACCTCCACACGGGGTTCAACACCTCCGCTGAATCACCAAAACGTGCTCCCGTCTAATCACGTTAATTATAATCCTCATCCTCCTTCATCTCTGCTCTTCCCTTCTTCGTCACCTGTACTTGCTCTTTCACCTGACAGCACCTTATAAACTCAGACAGAAAATCTCTCAGGCAAAGGCCGCAGATCTCAATTATTGCCCAGCACCTTGCAGACTCCTCGCTCCTGCTAAATAACATAACGAGAGGAAGTTTCTCTCGCCAGCATTTTTGAAAGAAATGTTACAGCCTTTTCCTATCTGAAATGCAACAGAGAAAGCCAAAGTGTGAGATTAGTGATCACAGCAGGCAGTCACATGAAACTGAAATCCCTCCCAACAAAACTACTCCTCTGTTACTACACTGTGCTTCTGGAGAAGGAAGAGACAGACGAGTTTCAGAAGATAGTGTTTATCTTAATTTCTCCCCACACCCTGAAAGCAAATTTACCTATCATTAATATGTAATACACGCTTGCTTAGCTGAAATCATGTTCTTCATACATCCTATATGCGACGAGCCACTTGATCGTGGTCTGGCCGGTTAGTGAGTAACATTCTGCAGTGCAGTGACCTGCTTTTCCTCAACTACCAACAAAGGTTTTTACCTGCTACCTCCCTTATGCAAAGCATGAGGAACATGCACCCTCCATATAAGCAGTCCGGTCTCTATCACGTTTTTTAATTCATCTCTTGAGAGTGAACGCCGGCGGCAGGTCTTGCATCCACGACTGCCCGATGAACTCAAGGTCGTGCTAGTGTTTGTTAAATCTTATTGTGAAATCTTTTAAGAGTGCACACACAGAGGGTACAAGAGCTCCTTAAGGCCCTCACAGCACAAGAAGAAAGAGTCAAAGCCAAATCGTCACATACAAGACACCTTGTCCTGATGATCGGCATCCAAAAGGTAACGTTAAAATCCCTCACTCAGGCATCCTGCAGGCAGGGGACAGCCCGGTTTCGGAAGACGTCGCGAGCCCACTGCACGGCTACTGCCACACTCTGCGTGGTCTCAGCCCTGTCCAGCTGCCTGCGCCTGTTGCTCACCTTCCACCACTAACGAGCTCACCAGACTCCTCTGTAAATCACTTTAAGTTACTTCAGTATCAAAAATGGGTGTATTCAGACACACAAGAAAGTCACATCAGCCCAGTGAAAAGTCTGAAGAGCATCACAGGCCACACAAACTAGAGGGTAGACCTGTGCAGAAGGGAAGAGAGGAGGCAGAAGAGTGAGACCTGCTCCCAGCAGAGATAAACTGCTACATCAGCTCATGGTGCCCCGTGAAGTAAACCCCCAGGAAACAGTTATATTCAGCCTCTAATCTGGGTTATGTGTCCAGACAGCCTTAAGGCTACTTACCCCAGTTACCTCAGCAAAAGACTCACATGTCCGCCCTCCTTTCAGCTGCAGAAACAGTTGAAATTCTGTTTCAATAGCACATTCTACAAATTCTACAAATTTTGGCTCCATTACAAAATATGGTCATTGACCGATTTCCGATTTCTGTAACGCTTGTGGTACGTTGAGAGACGAAACTTCTATTACCTGCTACTGAAAACTGTACCGTCGTAATTTCCACCTCATTAAGTTTTTAATATTACTAAAGCAGGTTGGCCTCATAGACAAATTATCTTCCTGCTCTTTCGGATACGAACACACGCTGACTCCACCCTCACTTTTACTAGTTTCAGTGTGTCCCAGGGAAGCAGTGCACTTACCTGCTGCCCCGCAACAAGTAAAATCAGGATGCATCACAGTAAGATGATAAGCACGCACCTCCAAACCCACTAATTAGTTCATCTTATAGTAAGGACTTATTTGCCAAGGCTTGGCATTACTATTTCTTTCAACTACAGAGGGTTTGGTAGTTTATTTTTTCAGGCAGTGTGAAATTTCGAAGTTAAAAGATGACAGGAGTGGCTCACTCTGAAGACTATCAGAGATCTTGTAGCTCAACAAGATTTAAAGTCTCACCTATTGTTATTGCTAATCTGCTTCTGCCTTCACTCATTACCAACCAAACACAATGAACTACTCATTTGTTTCATCAATAACCTAATCAGCTAATTGCTTTTTGAAGAATTCATCCTCCAGCTCTCAACATCTCAAGAGACATTCATCGCATGGAATGAAAATCACTTTCAGAGCTTCGGAGTAAGAGAGCTGCGACGTCCATAATAAAAGGTTAACGCGTATCTCAGTCACTTCTCCACATTTACATCTCAGAGCTGTAGAAGTGTTAAGCGAAGCTGGGCCGAGCGCTAGCCTAAGTGTTGAGTCATGTGCGTCCAAACTACTCGCATGACCTTTTATGAAACTGGGAGGTGGGGCCTGAAGGAAGTCATTCATGGCTTCAAACCGCAACAGGGAAGCGTTAGATTGGACATTAGGAAGAATTTTTTGACAGCAAGAGCAGTCAGAGCTTGGCACAGGCTGTCCAGGGAGGTGGTGGAGTCCCCATCCCTGGAGGTGTTTAAAGGCCGTTTAGATGTGGTGCTGGGGGAGATGGTTTAAGGGTGATCTTTGTGGAGTAAGGTTAGTGGTTGGACTCGATGATCCCAAGGGTTTTTTCCAACCTGAAGGATTCTATGATTCTCCTTCCTGTTCCTCTTCATTTTTCAGCTCCTCACAAAAGTTTTCTAAGACAATAAAAACTGGGATTCAAGCAACACAGTTCTTAGCTAGTTGAAACCACCCTCAAGTAAATCATAGAATCATTAGGGTTGGAAAAGATCTCAAAGATCATCAAGTCCAACTGTCAACCCAACACCACCATGGCCACTAAACCGTGTCCTGAAGTGCCACGTCTACATATCTTTTGAACACCTCCAGTGACAGGGACCACTTCCCTGCACAGCCTGTTCCAATGCTTCACCAGTAAAGAAGTTTTTTTCCTAACTTCCAAGCTAAACCTCTCTTGGCGCAACATGCAGCCATCCTAAACCCCTGTGCCTTTGACAAAAGCCTTACTGGGTGTTGCAAACAGAATTGACATCACCCACACACGCTTTGCACTTTTTCACCAGCCTAAAGAATTGGGGTTGTTTCAAACAGGGTGCAAAAGTCAGTAAGCAAGAGAGAGCAGGACAAGCAAAAGCCGGAGGAGCGTACCACCGCAGGCAGCA
>NW_009699839.1:9161-16143 GCF_000703405.1 Apaloderma vittatum
AGGAGTTTACCTTCCCTCAGTAATAGCAGTCACACCTCTGGTAATCATAAACTCAGTGCAGCAGATTTTCCACAACACTGTTAGGAAATGCTAGCGAAGGTGCAACTTTAAAATGTACTAAACAGGTTTGGGGCAGAGGCAAAGAGCGTATGTGAATCCTGGGGGAGAGGAGAAGCGCTTTGGCAAACATCAGATGTTTTCAACTCTGGGAAACTTCCATCCTCGTTTCTGGATCAGTTAGGGAACCACCTTCACAGACTGGCTGCACGGAACGATAGCACTGGCTGGATCATGATGGAGCCAACTCACTCCAGCACGGTACGGAACCAAATCCGACTGCATTGGGGGCACAAAAACATCTCGACTGCAACACTGGGGCTTTTTCAGGCCCTGCCCTCAGAAGTCACACCCACCTTTCAGGTTACTGTATTTCAGAAGAAGGCAGCTTTCACAAAGCAGGCTGAAATAATCTTAAAAGGAAAGATGACACAGTAAATAAATTTATCTGTGATTTATTAAACTAGTGGTTGGGACTACGGCATCGTAACAGCTTTTAGCACAACAGCCACAGGAGCAGAAAAGCCTGTTACAACTTACTTGACCTCCCATATTCTCCTCTTTTAGACACTCCATGTGTCTTGTGTAAGATGACTTAAGGGAAAGCATCTTCCACTTCATCAACAGCCTTTACTCCCATATAATTTTTCCATCAGATTTCAACCTAACAAGTCAGCTTTTGACGGTTGAAAGCTTTTCAGCCCTTCCAAATAGTAACTGATCCTGAACTGCACCAAAACAAAGATGTGAACCTGGTGTCACAGCACAGGTCGAACAACATTTCTGGCAGATTCCTCTCGGTCCCACCACCAGGTTAAGGGCAGCTGCACTCGCGTTGATACCTAAGGATCCCTTGGAGACAGGACGTTAAACTCGACAGCATCACCGGGAACCAGCCCGGCTGCTCTTGTTGAGTTTCAGAAAAGCTAAGCGAAGTATAAAAAATAAAAAGCGAAAGGTTTAAAGCGCATTCACTGAGCTCGTAAGCCAAAATTGGCCCCAAATACAAAAGCTCAAAATAATCTCCTGTAAAGGCAGACAATAGAAATTCTACATTTTAAATTGCCAGGAGATTTTCAGGGAGATTAACATTCCCTTGAAGGTTAGAACTGGAATGTTGCGGCCCGAGCCTTCAAGCTGCACTTGAATAAGAAACTACAGTTGGTTTCTTACACCTTTCTTGGGCTGAAAAGGCAAACGGCAATAATACTGAGAAATGTTTAAATAGTAACTTTAAAAAAAAGGTAAAAGTTTCTTTATCACACAAATTAAATGAATGCCAACTAAAAAAAAAATCAACAAAAAAAACCCCCAGAGACCATTGTTTGGTTTTTTGGGTTTTTTTTGTTCGAAAAATAAATCTGAAAGCAAGTTCAAACACAACAGGTCCTCAAGTTTCCCTGCTAATATTTGTTGCCCGAGAGTGACTTTTCTCTTTGCTCTTTGCTACCTAGAAGCCAACACAAACAAAGAAAAAACTGACTATATGAGAGTGTGGAAATAACTTACATGTAAATGACAACGCTGAGAGCTTGAATGGAAAAAGAAATGGTGTAACAGCACTTTTAGGGCATTAGTTGTAAGACTGATGACTGATACATTCTGGACAACAAGGCAGTAATTCGACTTGTCCCTTGAGTCTATCAACATGAAGCCTACGCGGGCATCTTTCGAGCTTCTCTGCTACATACACAAACTGCACAAATATAATTCATGAAATTTTCAGTCTGCAGCAATTAAAGATCATCAAATATGTATGAGTGCATCTGGCAAAGCACGCAGTACCACCCAATCTTTGCGACGAGGTGCAAGTCAATCCACTCATGAGCCCAGCAACGTAAGCGATCTCTCCTGACGTTAACACTGCATTGTCCAAACAGTAAAAATATTTATTCTATCTCCTGCTGGGTCATTTTCTGCGAGGAGAGAGCCCGTCAAGCGGCTTCAGTCAAGGCACTCCGCGTAGCCGGATGGTAACCTTACTCACAGCCAGTTCTGCCACTGCCTGCGCTGCTCAGCCCACAGAGATCAGGTAAATAAATCAGTCCGGTGACTTTGCGATGCGGCAGAGAGCTCGGAGGAAGCCGGACACACAACTCCCTGTTGCTGCTTTGTTTCAGGGCTTCCAAGTTAAACAGGAGCAAAACGCAACCACGTTTGCTCTGCGGCCAACCACCCCAAAGCCAACGGAGAATTATTCCCAAAGCGTGTATCTGATCTTTGGTTGACTCCCGGAAAAGCAAGCAAACCTGAAACCAGCGCAGCAAGGTGATCTCACGCCGCCCTCCAGGCGAGCTCTGAAGATGTAATTAGCAAACGAATTGTTTGCCTTTGTAGCATCCACGTTGGACTGCCCGGCAGTCTGGCCAGAGACTTTGGCTGTGGGGCTTGTGAGAGGTCTGGAAAACAGGCCCTATGGAGAGCGGCTGAGGGAACTGGGTCTGTTTAGTCTGGAGAAGAGGAGGCTGAGAGGAGACCTTATTGCCCTCTACAACTACCTAAAAGGAGGCTGGAGTGAGGCTGGTGCTGGGCTCTTCTCTCTAATTACTAAGGACAGGACAAGGGGAAATGGCCTCAAGTTGCGTCAGGGTAAGTTTAGGTTGGATATTGGGAGGAAGTTCTTTACTGAACGAGAGGTGAGGCATTGGAACCGGCTGCCTAGGGAGGTGGTGGAGTCACCAACCCTGGAGGTGTTTAAAAAAAAAGTAGATCTAGCACTTGAGGCTGTGGTGTAGTGGTTGGGTGTGCTGGGATGAAGGTTGGACTAGATGATCTTCAGAGGTCCCTTCCAACCCCCAACATTCTGTGATTCTGTGAGTAAGGTTGGAACATCTCAGAAGTTCTGAGAATACAACTGCCTCATCGAGGAATGCGAGACAAAGCGCTCACTCTACACACTTCACCCTGTTGCCACCCTACCTCTGTGTCAGTCCTGTTCGTACCCACAAACGCTATTTTAGAGGTTATCAGCGACCACGAGGAAATATTAAACACTCTAGGCACTCAGCTATAACAAGGATAATGGTGGAGAAAAGTCTTGGGTTTTGCATATTGCCGTCAGGATACAAGAGGAGCTGCTTCGTTTACTCTAATACCATAATTGAGACCGCTGGCACAAAGCCCAAGTTATAGATAAATTGTTTCTGTTGCAATCTCCAGTGGAAGAAAAAAGAACCACCACCAACCAAACCAAACCACAAGAACAACCTCTGTCTCCTCCCTCCAAACCAAAAACATTTCAAGTGACTGTTAACGCAGCCTCCTCCAAAGAGCAGAGGACATAAAATTAGCACTGAACACCGTGGTCAGAAGCAAATTCCTTCCTTACAAGTGCTGGAGACAGAACCTTTATCATCAAAGCACAAAAAGATCCCTGTTTGAACACAGAAACCAGCCTGCGTTAAACTACACGTAACAGATACCTAAATGTTTCTCTACAGGCAACGTAGATATTTACCCTGGAAGCTAAAGGCCTTGCACCACAGCCCTACGTGCAGCTTAACCCGGCAGCGTTGCCAGAATTAAAACTGTGTTCCCGCACTTTTTAAACCTAACCTGGCACACCCCCACCACCGCTGCCCACCCGAGCTGTGCGATGCCAGCACTGGTACTTCTGCTGCTCCTCAAGAAATTCGTTCAAAGCACTAAACAGTTGTGGGGTTTTTCCAGTTAGTTTCCTGCCTTTCTTGTTCAAAGAAAAAAAAATTTAACCCAAGTGAGACGGAGCAACACAATAGCTGTAGTTTGGACTGGATTCAGCCATATCCTTGAGCACGAGGCATATTCTTTTAGTATTACTTAAAAAAATATTGTATTTTAATTAACACTGCACTGAATGGATTCAAAGGCACAGGGAAATGCAAGGGTCTAAATGTACTTATGGGAAGTCTGTATCCCAACATCACCCAAAACCAAGATTTCTCATGCTGAATATTTTAGGGAAAAAGCCTCCAGCTGCCTTTTGCTTTCCTTCATGGTATGGCTTGAGCTTTGCACAGCATTTACACAAAATATCATGACTATCTGCTACATGAAGTCGAACGCTGCCAATGCTCATAAAAGGAAATCTACTGCAACTATAAAATACAGCAGCAAAAGAACTTACCGATTGCTATCAAAAACCCACCCGAAAAAAGCAGCACACTAGGAAATACTTCAGTGAGTGACAGACCCAAGAAAACAGAAGACCCGAGTCTTACCTAACCACGACAGTATTGAATTATTTAACACCTAATAGCATGCTAAGCAAGATCCCAGTTTGCAAACTAGAAGGTATGCAAAAAAAAAGAAGCCACAACTGCCACCCGGCAGAGCCTCCAGCTTCAGATGTGACGCTACAAGTGTGTTGACAGAACAGGAGTTTTACAAAAGCACGGCTTCCACACACAGTTTGCAGGATTGGGGTCCAACTGGAAGCAAGATGCAAAAAAGGAACCCAGATCCCCCAAAAAATCCCAAGAAACTCCAGTAAAATTACAAATGCTTCCCCTCACTGCTAAAAATTAGCACTACAAACTTAGTTTATAGATTGCCACACGAGAATGAAGCAGGACCCTCCATACTATCACCCTGAAATGCAAATACTACAAATAACCAACTATTTGATGCAGAAATCCCTTCAGCACTCAAGCAAGGAACTGATTATACTTTTATGAGCTGTGCAAATTAGTAATAGTTAAACATACCACTTGTATTAACCTAATAAACCCTCGCCTGAAGAAATTCGTAATTCAAGCATTAAAGACAACCACCACCACAAGTAAACACCGAGAATATTTCAAAGCTTCCATTTCAGCAGTTGTAGCCATCTGACAGGTTTGCAATTTTAAGCCCTTCAGTGCACAGGGAAGGAAAGAACATCACTTGCGATCCTGAAGATAACAAATACTTGCCTCAGGTCCAAAGCCCCAAAACTTTGTACAAATACTCCTTAGAACAAAGTGCATGTTAGAGAGCTTCCAAGAAAGCCAACTCTTGCCTCAAAGCCTATGAAAAAAGCAAAGCCACAGAATTCCTACAACTGGACGACCCGTCTGAAAATCGGTTACCCAAATTCTTAAATTTAACATTAAACAGGCAGGAAAAATACTGGAGCTTCGTATTAGTGTTTCTATAAATGCTAGCAGCATCGGAAATACTGCACTGAGGTATCAGTTGTTCAGAACTGACCAAAACATCTGGATCGTGACAAATGATATGCTTTTGAAAAAACAAACAAACAAAAAAAATCCATTCCAGGACATCTTGTTTCAGAGATTAAAAGACATTGATCTTTTGGGCTAGATTTACATGGATTTAGGTATCACTCATGAAATAAGAAGATGCTTTAGAAGCTGCAAAGCAGTTGTCGACAGCTGAGATACCTGCTGAGAGCGTGGGGTTTGGGTCCCTCTTCTCTGATGAACAGCAAGGGCTGATACTCAAACACCCCTCGCTCCCGGACGAGCCTCCTAATGACTAGGCTACAGTCGTCCTCTCTCCCAAATAACATTTTTTAAATCTAGTCAAAACACAGCAGCTCTGACAACCAGTTCCGCTCTCCCAGATTCATGCAGCTGGGTGTCAGGGCACTCCCCAGGAAGGCAGAAGCTTCACCCAGATGTACTGCTCGAAATCTATAATCCTCCATCATTTTTTCCCCCTTTACTTCCACAACTTCTTCCCTCCGAACATTTCCTGCGGAACTCAGTCCCTAGCTGGAAACAGCCTGAAGCTCTCTACACATACACAAACCGGGGGCTGAACATACGCAGAACAGACGCCACGAGGGAGAGGCGCCTTATCCTCGGAGACTCAAACCTTGCCTGAACGTGGCCCCGTGCAACCTAATCCAATGTGACCTGCTCTGAGCAGCAGGCTGGACTAGAGACTTCCAGAGGTCCCTTCCATTCCAAATTATTGTATAATCCCGGGGTTAAAGAGCACTGCCCAGTGAGAAGATGCCTGGATCACGGCCAAGGAAATGACCTATGACAGGAAAGGGACAGGAGCGAGAGAAAAGCCCAGGACTGTCACTGAAACCAGGCACCACCTTTCAGCTCCTTTCCATCCCAGCTCCTCCGCATCTCACTCAGTCTCCTCCAGGCAATTCTCCACAAGCACGGGTCCCTCCACAGTTTTTTAGGAATGCTACCTGGAATTTAACCAAATGCAGATTTTTGGGAAAATACCCTCGACTGCCTTAACCCACTAGACTCTAAGAACATCACCTCTATCTCCTCTGTTTCGGATGTGAGACTTAAGAGCTCTTCTGAACTCCGTCTGACATTCCCCTGCTTTTATTTTTAAAGGTATGGAAGTACTGTATTCAGTACTTTAACAGGTTTTTTTAATTATTTATTGCAAAGAATTAAAGGGTTACTTAGTTTCAGATCACGGAGGAGATAAAGGGCTTTCCCCCACTTTTTGCTCCAGCTATTAAACTGACTCGAATCCCCTTTTGCAAAAGGATTTTTTGGCATGCTTCTGTGAGAACGTGGAGGGGAAAAAAAGGCAACCCTACACGTTTCTTGTTTTTTTCCCTTCTTCCCTTTCCCGTTCCTTGGCTAAAGTTGGTTTCCTCATCGTCTAGAGCAAGTTTTTCTAATTAAGACAAGTAATAAACAGATACTAAGGCCACGGTGTGATTAATGTAACCCTTAGGCAAGTTTCGCTGAGGGGAAAAAAAAACGCACAACACAAAAAAACAACCCCAAAACCAACCCAACAACAAATATCTCGCCAATTCAGCTTCCTTTTCCATGTTTCCCTGGGGTTTTTTTGTTCCTTTTGTCCTTACAGCGCCTCTGTCATCTGGGTAATGCAGTCACCGAGGGGCAAGAAGAGGGGGCACAGAGCCGAGGGTTGAGGGGAAAAAAAAAATAATTAAAAAAATACAGAAAAAGAGGCATTTCCCTAAAAAAACAAAAAGAAGCAGGAAGAAGGA
>NW_009699840.1:0-19532 GCF_000703405.1 Apaloderma vittatum
GCCACCTGGCCTGAGATGATTACGGGGGCATGATTTGCTAGAATGCTAATAATAGGGGTCTGTAGGCCCTTTACGTGAACCAAGCGTCTCTCTCTGTCATGCACAAGCTTCCGTAAGCTGAAGAATCTGGCACCTTGTTATCACAAGGTAATTAAAATGCAATGACAATGTGTGAAGTCTCTGACTAAAGAAATGCTCAGAGGTTGCTTTTTGAAACCTATCAGCTGATAAGAAAGTCGTGTTGGTTTCATTTAGTCTGCCCTGGAACCTTTCGGGTGTTCTTGTGTTTGCAAGCCCGAGGCATATAATTTAAAAACAGTAGCAGGTGGAAGGGTAGTCTTTGCCACTGTCGTTAATATGATCTTTCCGAAGCCAGGGAGGCAATGTTCTTGGCGGTTTTAGGTTCAAACGTACAGCTTTAGGGCCCTTGTGGGGTGGGACTGGCGTGCCTGTGCCCCATGCTGTGGGTGCGGATGCGAAGAGCTGCCGGCAGCAGGCGGCCTTCAGTCCCCGGCAGTGGGGCTCTTCTGAAACTGGCTGCGTGGACAGTGGTGGTGTACGAAGCGATGCTGGAACTACACGAAATGCTGAACAGTGTTGTCTTCCAAACAGCCCCTCGCTAAGGAGGCCAGATGCAGGGAAGCACAGAAGCAGATAGGATCGTTTGCTCTACACCGACCAAAAAAATAACCAAGAAACACCTACAGCCAACAGAAGCTGCTCTAAGTTTTTCCTACATGTTAAAAATAATAATAATTTTCGGCAGTCTGTTTAGCCATAGGTAAACTGATACTGGTAGTGATCCTTTTTTTTTTGCGTATGTTTCCACTAAGACTGCTCTGCATACATCAGATGGTGGCAGTGACTTGCATACTCTGTTGATTTCTAGTGAGAACAACTGTTGGAACACCTTCAGAAAAGCTAGTCTAAACCTGCAAGCCATAATAGTCAGGTAAGTATTCTGAAGATTTTTATGTTCTCTTCTCTTTTGATGGGCTTGAAACAGAGGCATAGCAGGATAATGAAGTAAAACCACCTGAATAGCAGTCCATAAGATAATGAGATAAAATGGTAATTAAATTCACTGCAGCCATAAAAAGCAAAAATTCTCTACTTCTGTCGAGTAACCTCTTCTCCCTCAAAACATGACATGCAGCAACATGGCTGTGTAATTCAGAGGTTAGCAAGCAAGAGGGGCATTGCCTGATGAATGCTTTGGGAAACCCTCTAACAACTTTCAGTCCCTTAATAAATACATGATTCTCTCCCACCTGTGTGCTCTGTTACAAATGCCAGCTCATATTCTCTTATTCTCTTCAGCATCTACAGATTACACTCTGATTTTAAACATAAGTCACTAAATGTAGTATGTGAATTTGATGGAAAGATGCATAATTGAAAGGACACTCACTCCTACAGCTATCAAACAGAAAAGCAGAACTTTGTTAACTCTTTCATTAAATGTGTCCAACACAGAAGAGAGCTCTGTATTATTTCCTTGGAAATTTTAAATCTTAAAGATAGTGTGTTCTGACCTTTTTCATCGTGCAGATGTTTTCACAGGGCTAAAGGTTATGCAGAAGAAACCAACTACAAGACTAGACCAGAAACTATGATAGAAATTATTTTTTCCTACACTGAAGTCTTAGTTGCTAGAGAAAATGGTAAAGTGATTAATTAATTGGAACTGTTAAGGGATAGCTATAATACTAACTGAATGCGGTAATGACATGGTAGGGACATTTTTACTACAGCAAAGTCTTTTGTTCTGTAAATTCCAATGTACATAATCACTTCCTGTTCTCCAGAGGAGGTGCCTAACCTGGGTTTTAGGAAGAGGTGAATATTTTAATGTATTGCTTAATCATATTTAGTTTGATAGCATTTAAAAAAAAACAAGGACAATGCAAATTTCTGTGCTTTTGAATTGGTACAAAACAGCAGTATTTTGTGATACATGGCTATGTGTCTAGTGTTGCTCAGGTAATACACAGTGGTATCCCACATTTAGTGGTAGTATACAAATTCTGAAGATATTTAACTCCACAAAATATTACCATAAGCCTTCTAAAAGGGCTTTAAATGTTTTAGCACCTGGGCAAGTTTGATTAAAACATTCTGAACTACACAACACATTTACTCTAAATCCCTCAGAAGTCCTGGGGGAAATGTCTGGAACACATACACACACACACACACACACAGTGAAAATCTCTTAGTTAACTGAATAGTACCTTATTTCTAAAGGGTCAATCTGATCTTAGATCTCTTCGACAAGTAGCACTTGAAAGTGAAGATTTGCCCCTCCTTTTGTGTCTTCGTTAAGTACACCAGTTAACATATGCTAAAGAAGAGAAAAACAGCATTATTGTACTGTCTGTGAAAGGTGTATCTGCAAAGAGCACTGGCTGTGGTAGATAATGAAGAATAAAGGCCTGTTGCGAATTAAACCTATAGCAGTTGTTATTGTATTTCCATGGGAAAGGGAATAGGGCATAAATGTAAAAGACTGTTTTCATAGCAGTCTAGACTTCTCTAATTGTCAGTGACAGTGGCCCTGCAGTGCCATCCCTTGCCTTGTGCTAGCTCCAGTGCTTGTCGGACCTTTCCCTTAGTCATTCCTGCGTGTTGAGTCTGCAGAAAACTAACCTCACAGAAGATCAAATAATTTTCTGCTGACTTATTGTGCTCAGTCCCCTGAGAACATGAGCTGCTGCAAGAGAGACAGAGGCAGGTAGGAGCTGGATAGCTTTATGCTGCCAAAGTGATTTCAGATTTCTCAGGAACAGGCAGTCTTTGCTGAGCAATTTGCTTAACTTTAAACTGAAACAATCCCACTGTCCTACTTCAAGTTCAAGTTCAGCTAACTTGAAGTTAAGTAACTACTGTTCCCTAAAGAATTGATATTATCTCAACCAGTAACTGTCTCAGTTGCTAACGATAGTTAAAGTATTCATGGGTATGGCCTCCAGCCAGTCTAATCTGATTTTTAAAATGCTGTCTTTAAGTTACTGCAGCTTTCTGCAAGACACACGAAAAAAAAAAAAAGCCATGGGTGTAAATTATGGATATGGCTTTCAATACTCTTTCCACACCTACGACTCCAATTACTTTGTGAAAAATGTATGAATTTGCTAGCAACTGGTTCTTTCAGTCCAGTCATCCATCACAAATGGATGACAGGACACAGAAGAAAGCAACTTAACATATGTAGCATTTCTGATAATTTTTGAATGTTGGTTCATATTTTATTTGGAAAGGAGTTTGCATTTTTCTTTGCATTACGCTGTTACAATGATGTCTAATACAAAACATTCCTGTTATTCCCACTGGATAATATTTGACATAAAGGGAGTTGCTTCAAAAATAAATTAATATAACTGGTAATAGAGTAAACAAACCTAAGGAGAAGGGAGGATTAATCATGTAACAGGAGTTACTGTCCAGAGCTTAAGTACACACCACTGTTCTTTACAGTCTATGGAATGTTGCATCTGGTAATAAGTGCAGTTTTTACTCCTACTGATAAAATTCAAAATACTAATGTTGATGTTAAAGCAGTCAGACAGTGTACCATACATGAATGCACAGGTAATCAGTTTCAATTAGGAAGTATTTTGATCTTCAGCACAAATGTTACAAATGACAGCATGTTATCTGATAGTGCAGTGAGAACTGTGACAACTCATTGTACCTAGAGAATGAGGAAACAGTTGTGCAAAGTAAATCCTTTATAGGGCTGTGATTAGAACCCTAAAAGCTTTAATATGAACAAAATGGTTAATCAGAGCATTTGTCTAGCCTGATGGGATTGCCGGCTTTTCCCATCTAGATGTTGTGACTCGCAAGCACCACCAGGTGACAGTGTTCTAGAGGATTATAACTATGCCTCCCCAGAGGCATTGTCACAATTCTAAAAGCAAAACTATAGGAACAGCGCAATGAGAGTTTAGAAACATCGTCACGGAATTGACAAAACTCAGTTTCTACATCAGCTGTATAATCCTCCCGTGCACGAAGTATGGCCTGCTCTAGAGTACTTGCTGCATATCAAATATCAAGTCTCTTTACCATGTGGCAGACTTTGTGGTTACTTAGCACAGTCTATTTGCTGTTTATATGTGTATTCACATATTCACCTGTGCACAGATATTGGTCTGATCTCAGTGAAGGTAAAACTGAGCAAAAAGGTTCATTAAAAGCCATTTAAATAAAGATAGTGAGTGACTTGACAGAAAAGTCAGATTTGTGAGTGTGTTGAAAATGCACAAGGCTATGAAAAGAGCAAGTGAAGCGCAATGACTGAGAAAGCTGAAAAGTAGCCTTAAGGCTGCAGTTGTACAAACCGATAAGACAAGAGGAATTAACCCACTTCAGAGTGAAGAAAAGCCAACAGGCATTGCTGAGGAAAAGGAACCTCTCTGCTCTACTGAGAAAGTTCAGAGATCACATTTCATGTAACACGCCTCTTTTTCCAGAAGTACTAAGTGCAAGCTCAGACATTAAACAGTACTCAGAACCAATGCAGTATGCTGGCTCACTCCTTAGGCCTTCAGGATGAGGAAAATTATTTGGATTTATTCCGCTGAAAGACCATAAGCCATCTTTTTGTGAATGGGAATGTAGGACATGGGAGAGATTTGAATGTGAATGGCAGGATTTGATCCTGCCAAGAGTCTTAGTCTCCTAGAACAAAAATCTTCATTCTTATCACTATCTTGTTAAGTGGCATTCCCTTTCTGCTTTGTCTAGAGGATCAAAACCTTTCTCCTAACTTCCATTTCACTTTAATTGTACTTTAAAAGCTCCGGATGCCACAAAAAGGAGACCAATGATGCTATAAAACAGCAGATCCTTTAGATCAACAGTGATGCTAGTCACAAGTTTGATTTTAAATTAGCTTGCAGCAGACTCTCAACTTTTCAACTTTCACTTTTATTTTTGTAATCACAATACAAACAAACAAATCAAATACACACACAGAAAAACCCGAAACCAGCCAACAAATCTATATGGACAGGGATCCTGTATCTAAAAAGAGAAAATAACTTGCTCCTGCAGGCAGGGCTTCTTCATGGCAGAGGACTGGGCTGGTTTTGAGAAGACCTGATTTCTATTACCAGATCTCCCAGTGCCCCTCACCCACCCTGGGCAAGCTATTTTGCATCTCAGTGCTTCTGTTGGTATTTTAATCGAAAATGACGATGATACCCAATTTCCTGCAAACATGTGGTTAGCTTTCATCTTTGCTTGCCCCACTGCTGATTGAAAGGTCAAAGGAATGACTGCTTATTTAGATTTTTTTTTAAGAATACCAAGATACACATTCGTAAGATGCAATTATCTCCCTGCTGGGATTTTTCTGATTCTGTGATAGTACTTTCCCCTTATACACAGAAGGGGAAACAGAAAATTATTTTGCCTAATCATTTCTAGTGAGCAGGGCTAGGAATGCATGCAAAGATCTTGAGACACTGAGGTTATTCAGTTTGGAAGCACTAAAAAACCTGATTTAATTTGTGTGATCCCTTTAGCTAAAGTGCAAAACATCAAAACCCACATCACTAGAGATGTTACACCCAGCAGAATTCACTGCTGGGGAAAGTAACTGAGTCGTAACATGACAGGTTCTTGAAGAAGTGTACTGAATAACATTTGCAACTACCAAGGTAAGCAATTATTTCAAGAAGAATCAGAAAGTATTTTTCCCAGTTACAACACTGTATAATTTGATAGGTTAGTAAGGAAAAAATTCACTATCCTTCTGAGGCATCAAATTTATGAAACTGAGGGATGCAAAATACAGAAAACAGTGATTTAGGAATAATTATACTACTTCTTTGCATCACAATTTCTAAAATCAACAAAACAGATCAAATACACATTCTTGCTCTGTGATTACACAAAGCCATTACATATAAAACCACAAAGTTTATGTAGCTAGATCTATCAATTAGTGCTTGAATGCAGGACATATGAAGGTTATGAAGGTAACAGATCCCTATGAACACTCGACCAATTTCAGATTAAGAATTTGTCAGCATTTAAGATAGTATCCTGATACTGCTATATTGTTGCTTGAGTACTGTCATGTTCTAAATTCCCTACTGCTCTTACTTTTCAGATGTTTTAGAGTGAAGTGTTTCTCATCCTCAATTCCTTTTTCTACCTCCCAGGATTTATTACAAACTATGCCACCCACTGAGTAGAGTGGAATATCTGGTTGAAAAGACCAAGAGCTTTAGGCCTGAAATTCCTTTCATGTCTGACCTACTTCTCAATGACAAGCCCATAGGGCATTTCTACATAAAGAAGAGTAACTTACCTTTGAGTTGAAAATAATGAATACTTCATCATCTCTGCTGAACTGCTACAGGAGCAGAGTTATTATGCAGTATTGATTTGCAAACATGGTATCTGGCTTTCGTGAAGTGCTTTAGAAGCAAATGCCCATAAAATAAACACAAGTCATTTTACAGGCGAGTAAAGTGAGTTCTGGAAAAGTTAAGACACTGCACAGCAATTTAGCAGTAGATATAGGATTGAAACGTGGGCCATTTGATACTATTCTCAGATTTATCATTTAAAATATTCTCAGTGCTGGGGTCTAGAAGACATCCTTACTTAGCTGCATACACCATAATGAAGAGAGATGCTTCTTTTCTTGTATTCTCATGCTATTTCATTGTCTCTAGGAACTCAGCTGTATGTAAGGATGACATGATATCACGCTTCCATTTTATTATCCTCCTTGTCTGCAAAGAAATACTGCCAGTGCAGAATCTTGAGATGCGAAGCACTTCCTTCACTTGGGAAAACCACTATTTAAAAGGAAGCGATTACCAAACTGTTCAGAATGCTCCAACTATGTGATCTCGCATCTTCATCTGTTACCATGCACTATTTGAAATTAAACCCAAATTCTAATCAACAGATTGTTCTCTCTCAGACTTTGCTCACCTTATTTTGTCACTTTGATTCCACACTCCTCTCTCACACATATGAAGTTTTTCCCTGCATATTCTGAAAAGACCAGAGACATTGGGTTTGGCTTAACAAATATGAGGTACAACTCACCACACAGTTATGTTTAATAGTTAATATAAAATATTCCTTACTGAACTTGTAATATAAAATATTTCTTATTCGTGACTGCATCTATTAAAATGGATCACTTATCTTCTGAATGGCAAAATACCAGTTTTCCAGCTATCCAAAATAAACTCTGATGCCTGCAAAACATTACATTTACAGAGGATAAAAATGCTTAAAAGATAAGACAAAAGAGATGCTGAGGTGATGGGACTGCTTCAGTATTACACTGCATTCAGTGTCTTTGGGCCAGATGGAGTCATAATCTGAGAGTGCAGCTCTAGAAAGACACTAGCAATTTTACAAGTTCGTTTGGTACTAAAACATAAAGTAAACTAGCTTGGCATAAAAACAGCGAGACGAACGTGTCTTTTATTACTCTGTCTGGCTAAATTAAAGGATTTCAGGCAATTTGATTATTATTTCCAACACTGCCAGGTTCTTCATATGAAACCGTATTCTGCTTTAGCAGCAATTTGCATGCAACCAAAGAAAATGAGTGTTATTATGCAAGTCACTGTTTACTAAAGAATTTATAGTGCAATTTTTACTCTGTGAATCTTTTATATTAAACACATGATAATACTTATTCACAGAAGTGCTACACTGAATTGTTTACCAGAGATGAAGGCTGGACCTTGTGCTCAGGCAGGGGGACCTGCTGCAAATACTTGGGGCAAAATATAGGGGGGCCGGTTAGCTCAGTGGTTTGAGCGTGGTGCTGACAATGAACCAACACCGAGGTCGCAGGTTCGATTCCCGCTCATGTGTTGCCTGGTCTAGTTGAGAGGTGACGTCCCTGCCCATGACAGGGAGGTTGGACTAGATGATCTCTAAGGTCCCTTCCAGCCTAGGCATTTCTATGATTCTATGAATATACAGAACTTACGAAAACACCAAGGTGTAATTCTGTTTCCTATCAGTAATGACTAGAAGAGAGACATGTAATTTAGTCTTTGATTTCCAAACATAAAGCATCATGTATTGTCCTTCTATCACTCTACTTTATTCAGTTCATCCCTGTAACTATCCAAAGTAGCAAGAAATTTTATTTCTACATCATGTAGCTTCTTAGACCCCTGTTCAACTCATTCTTCAATATAAACAGCCACAATTCAAAGCACCAAGATAATGTTGCAGTTAGGATGCTGAGAGAAGAGAAAAAGACCCTTATGGTCAGGGAAAGTGTTGCAAATGGTAAAAAGTTAATAATTATTTTATAAATATGCACACAAATACTTAGAAGGAAGGTGCAACTTCCTTTTGGCTCAGCTTGGATAATGTAAGAAAGATAACTCTTCACGTGCTGTCATAATGCATCGACCACTGCCATGCTATTATATAATTCTTGTTCAAAGCATACTCTGAATTTAAGTTTGCGCTGAAATGTTTCATGCAGTATTTTCTCCTCCTGCTCTGTGTACTAAAAATTGTTTTATTTAGGTTAGTCTAATTAAGCACAATACGAAGGTTCATACATGATTCTTTAATTTTATTATTCAAAATATTTATCTAGGTATTTAATTCTTTATAGTTTAGTCATCAAAACCTTTGCCAGTCCATGAGGGACAATACTAAGCAAGCAACACACTGCAAGTAAGATCAAATTTTATTTTTGTCAGCCTCTGTTACAACCTTTTAATTTCTTATAGCTATGAATGATGTCAGAAAGTCACATTGGATTACATATTGCCCACAAGGCACGTGGGGTTTGGGGTCTTCTGGTGTAGTCCATTTAGCATGTGGTTAAGCAGCAGCCACACAGGAAGGTTAGGTATAGGAAGGTACCTGTGGGCTATTACAAAATAACAAACCACCACTAATGAGGCTGCTTTAGCTTCTGTGGTGTCAGTAATCTAAAGTACACAGTGGATACTTAGAAAACATTCTCATTTCCACTACCTTAGTACCTGCAAACAAGCCATGAAGCTGATGGCAGTTCTGGAAGTGATGTCTCTTACCTAAACAGCCTGAAATACTTCAGAATCAAGGTGGTACTTCTCTGCTGTTCAAAGGAGAAATTGCTCCTTCAGGAGAATACCTGGTCTCCAAAACCAAAACCAGAAAAGCAGACATCATACAGGTAAACACAGTAGTTGCTCAACACAAGCCTCAGAGCAAAGAAACAGATAGGTGGTAGACTGCAAACACAATCCAGAACAGAGAGACAGGTACATGAACAGCAAATAAAAGTTCTGAATTTTAAGTTCAAAGATTCTCACTCTTTGAATGCAGTTTTGTCTTTCTTTTAGCACTGATTTACAAGCAAATCCAGTTGCATCACTCATGCAGAGACACCCTAAGGAGACAAAAGCAGAAAGCATCAAGTCAAAAGCTTTGTTACATGGCGCAAGGGAAATAATGGAGAGAGAGCTCCCTCATGCTTATTTCAGAAGATTACCACTGCAGACAAAATATTTAACTCCTATGAAGTAAACTTCATTAATGACAAATAGTAATTTTATTTACAGTTAGTGGAAGTAATTTAATTTTTGCTGTAGTGGAAAAATTTTCTTGTTTTGTTAATTTACTCTAACACTAAGACTGCTCAAAGGCGAAGGCTGCTCTAAGACAGAAATACGAAAAGAAAACTGAGGTTTGCTTCCAATATTTCCAGAGAAAATGATTTTTAGAAGGGGAGGGAAAAGAATGTAAATACTGAATATACTTAAAAGGCTTTCTGACTGAAATAAAACTTTTCCTTTAAGAATGAGAAACATATCAAGTACATTAGTTAACACAATATTTCTAGTTTTTAAATGAAAACCAGTAATTCTTTGCTTTTTAACATCATCTGGACTGTGTATTTTAAATACTTGGGTATAATTTTGTTTGTTGACATATTTGGAAAACGAGGAAAGCATAAATATTGAAAATATAAACTAGTAACAGAATTCAAAATCAGATCTCACAGTGCAAATACAGGAGATCGAGGGTCAGAAAATGGCATTGCTGTGGAGATAACAGCACAGTATTGAGAAATGAGAGCATTAGTACTGCCTAATGTTAAGCATACAAGTATCAGGTCCTCAGTACACCAGCATAATAACCTTCAAGTCTTTGTGATCCTGACCTTCCCAGCACTTTTATTATAGCAACCTGCAGCAAGAGCCTACTCCCTGCCAGTGAGAGGCTGCAAAGAACAGCAGCTTTCATCGACTGATTGGGGATAACAGCTTATATTTTCACACCTACTTCTCCCTCTTTTTACCTTTACAACACCTCTGCAAACTCCACTCCTTCATCCCCTCTGTGCTAAACCAGAGTTCTCAGTCCTGGGTTTCAGCTAGCTGCCTGGCTTAGAGTGGAGAGCAGCTGTTTCCAAGATGGCCAGACAGCCAGGGCTTCGCTGCATCCTCACCCCGGCTGTGGGGGCACCTGGCAGCCCAGGGTGCCTCGCACCAACTGCTGACCTTGTGCAGACTTAGCACCCTGCCAGTCCTGGGCTGGCGTCAGAGCAGCTGCCTGAGTGGATGGTGTTACTGCCCAGGCTTTATGTTTTATTTGTCATTATCAAGGGAATGATTTCAAATTAAAAGCCACTGGATTTTTTACAAAACTCTACAAGCAAAACTCTCACATTTCTCAGCTTAACCTAGCACAGTCAAGGGCAGATGTAAAATAGTTTAGTTCAATTTTGCCCAAATAGAGCCAGTAAGTAAAATAACTGCATCTAAGAAAAGCTTAGATGAGTTTCACTTCAATGTCTTCCTTACAACTTTTTTCCTGGTCTCAGTAATTTCTGAAGTAACTTTTTACAAAACATCTCTTAGTAGCCTTTCTGGATGCTACTCCTCTAAATCTGACAGATATGAAAAAGCACAACGCTCAAACAGCTAATTTGAAGTAAGTGTTTTTAGGTTATACACCAAGCATTACTTTTACACTTAACAATGACAAATTAAAAGGAACACAACAACTATTATGTAGTTTCAAGAAATTAAATTTTAGTTGCATCGAACTTTATGTTTAGATAGCAGTTCTCATACTACTGGTTATGTTTGATACTACCTTTTACAAGCAACTCAGCCAAGTGTCTTGTCCATACAAAAGTAGATAAACACAGATGCAGAACTAGTTGTTCTAAAAATGGATGTGGCTCTCTTGCTTACCAGGAATTGCAAACTGTGGTATTTCCCTCAGGAAACAGGCAAAGCTTGAAAAGTCAGCTCACACTTATGCTGGTCTGGTGACTATTTAAATTTCTTCTCAAAGGTTTTGAAATAAAGCAGACTTGGACAGTTAGGAGAACACTGTGCCATTTTTGGTGAAGGAGTAACCTAACGGTATGAAATGCTTATTTAAAATAATTGTGTGTCATTAAGTCCTACAACCTATTTGAGATTCTATTTGGCCTGATTTTAATACTTTATTAGCACATGAAATTCTGGTTTATACCTATTGCATGTACATGTATTTTATACATATAAACAAAAGTTACAATTTCTGTTGTTGATCTGAAGGATTTCTAAATTTGTGGATTAACCCATTCTATTTTCATTAATAAATCCTACAAGTATTTGTTTTCAGCCTTAAGTAATTAACGAATCTGATGTCTACAACAAAGTAGCAAAACCAAGGTGCTGCATAAAATTTAAAGGTGTGGTTCAAAGTATAGTTTTGCTGTAAGAACTGTAAAAAGAGTATGAAAAAACTAATATTTGTTGTGCCTTTGTTCTGACATCAGATATGCTTTCTGTAGTCATGTAGAGAGTTTGGGGTGGTTTGCTGTTGTTTTGTGGGGTTTTTTTTTGGCGGGGGAGGGCTTCTGTAGTCACCCAGTGTTATTTCTTTCTCATGTCTTACTTCCTGTAACAAAAGTTCTCCCTGCCAAACAGTGTCCTCATTACAGTTGTGTAACTCCTTTTTTTAAAAGTGATGCCCTTGGTGACACCTGTGCAAGCTGAGCTGAGGTTGCATAAGTAACCAACTAGCTCTCTTAAGTGGATGCTAATAAACAAGTCTGCACAAGAAACTATAATCCAGTTTGTGTGCTCTCTCTCTCTCTTATTAGTTGAGCTCGTTGGAATAGTTAATAAGTGTACAAAATGCTGAGGCATGAATCATCACAAAAATTACTGGATTTCCTTTCAAATGCTACAGAAAAGTTGAGCAAGACTGTCGTGTCACTCTTCAGAATGAAATCATGCCTAGAAGCAGAATTGCCCAGTGCATGTTTGGAGCCACATCTGCTTGCATTTATACTGCTTTTACATTTGCTCAGCTTAGAAACTGTGGAAGATGGATTCTTTCTCTTGTGTCATTTATAGCTTTGCTTATTCTCTTTCAATTGGTTTGGCTTTTGCTAACATAATTCAATAAGTCTCACAGATTTGTACAGTTGTACTTTAGGATGTCCCTTAACAACCATGATTATTTCCATGACTGCCTTAAAAAACTGAAAAGGCAAAACAAAACCTTAGAAACTGCAAATAATCCTTCCTCATTCATGTAACAAATACAGAACTTTACAATGTTAAAGTTGTTGGGTTTTTTGTATCAGAACTGCACATTCCATACAGAAACATAAATACTTGCTTTTTACTCCTTCTAGGTCACAAAGTTGAGCTGCCATAAACCTCAGAAAATTCAACATGAAGTATAAGTAGAGATAAATTTGCTAGAAAATCTAAGTCATCCTGTGTTCAGGCTCTACAGTGAAACATACATTTAAAGACATCAATTTACTCTAGTTTAATTCATTTAAATATTTTCAAATTACGTACCCACTTTTCAGTTTGACCAGTTCTAGTTTTACAAGACATTTGGAGTTTTCTGCACTCTAGCTGAATTATGACACCTTGTCATAAGAAAGGCTTAAGATGGATATGCCATTTAAAATCCTGTATAAAGGTTGAAAAGAAATGTCAACAGGTTAGACTTTACAGACAAGAAAGACACAGTTTAAATTGTATTTAATTTAAATAAATGAAGTTTTATGAGCATTTCTGTGAACTTTTCTCACTGTTCTTGTTTTCAAGCGTTTGAATGCTATTAGCATAGCATTTATCTAAAATGTAAAAAATAGAAACTTACCTTTTTAAAAAACAAAACAAAGCCAAACACAATTGCACAGTATGATACTCCTAAAATTTCAAGCATTGGAGCTACTATCTGCTCTAACCATGACCTAGCAAAGCTGGTTTTGCTCTAGACCTTGGGTGCATATATCTTCTAGACGAATACAACTTAACTCTCAGTCTTCTGATTTTCAATTCAGTAAATGTGATTATTAAACCAAATCGCTTGATTTGAATGGGATGTTTCTCTCAAGAGGACTTGAGCATCCATAGCTGCCACTGACTGAAGTGGCAGTATAGGCTCAAGAGCTATAAAAAATAGACAAAAAGTGATAGTGATTAAGTCTACAAAGTTGCTATCAACAGGGTTCTGTGAACTATATGCAGATTTGACTCTAAAGTAAAACACAGTTCAGAGCCTGACATTTCAAATTTAATTTCAGTGTCTTTTTGCTTCTCCAATTTAACAGTACTTGCATGAAGTAAACATTCACCTTCAGATAACGATGCAACTTAATGTCAGACATACAGCGACAGAAGAACGCACTGAAGCAGCAAGCAGCAACATGCAGGCTCAACACTGACAGAAATGAAGCATCTCTCTGTTTGGCTTTCAGTTATTCCATTTGCGGTTTTTTTAAATACATTAGACAGAGGGTCAACTTTGTGGCTGGAGAAAATGAGATGAGGGCTTAGTGAAAGCTGGTTTTGTTATATGGAGAATTTGTGTATTTGAGATTTTTGAAGAGAATTGTAAAGGAGTAGTTCCTTCAGATAGGAAGCAAAAAAATTTAAAAAATATTTTATTATACTTTCTAAAGACAATAAAAAATCAAAGTACATATCTCTTAGTTATATTAATAATTTGTTCACCTCTGCACACAATGGCAACAGTGCAGCAGGTGAAGATAGTTTGGGTTTCTCATAAATGCTGTCGTGGTTTAACCCCAGCCAGCAACTAAGCACCATGCAGCTGCTCCCTCATTCCTCCCCCCTCCCAGCGAGATGGGGAAGACAATTGGAAAAAAATGGTAAAACTCATGGGTTGAGATAAGAACAGTTTAATGACTAAAATAAAATAACAACAAGAAGTATAAAGTCAAATATAATAACAATAACATTAATTCTGAAAAGTAAGATAACAAAAAGAGAGAGAACTAAAACCCATGAAAAGACAAGTGATGCACAATGCAATTGCTCACCTCCCAGTGAGTGATGCCCACCCAGTCCCTGAGCAGCGATCCACCCCTCCCAGCCAACTCGCCCCAGTTTATATACTGGGCCTGACATCCTGTGGTATGGAATATCCTTTGGGCCAGAGGATCAGCTGTCCTGGCCATGCTCCTTCCCAGTTTCTTGTGCACCTGCACAAGGATGGGAAACTGAAAAAGTCCTTAACGTAAGGTAAGCACTATTTAGCACCAACTAAAGTATCATGGTGTTATCAACAGTATGCTTATACTAAATCCAAAATACAGCACTGTACCAGCTACTTGAAAGAAAATTAACTCTATCTCAGATGAAATCAGGTCAAATGCCCATTAGATTTTTAGTGTGTTATAAAATCTAAATGTATTGAAGTCATATTTAAACTTTACACTCTAATGACATTTCTACATAAAAAAGTATAATGCGTCAGAAAATGACAATATGAATACCTACTAAAAGATCCATGTTTATTCACTTATGCTTAAAACACGCTGCTCACTAGTTTTGCAAACTCAACGATGTAAGAGTGAGGTGATAATTCCTCTTTGTGCTTGTGTGTCATCAGTAAAATCAACTAGCATTTACACAGACTCTTCAAGAGGATCTATCAACATACAAAGAATAGATCATGATTTCAGACTGAGATTTCAAGAATGTTTATCACAGTAAATTGACAATATTTATATATCAAACAGACGATAAAGGAATTCAGAAGTACATCTAGCATGTAAGGATGACAATATTTGGATCTCTGTTTTTACAGCAGAATAGCAGTGAAAAGCTCTAGATGAAAATAAAATATACTGCTGTGTATAATATGAAAATCATCACATTCTAAAGTACAACTTTAGTTTTTAAATTTTTTTCAGAAAATAACTTTTCACTAAAAAAAAAATTTCACAAACTCTCAGTCCACAAATTTTGTTACGTAATTTATCTACATCTAAATGGGACTGATCAAAATAATGCCAGTATCTTCCCTTTATTTCTTATAACCTGATCTAGTTAAAGATGTCTCCACTTGCTGCAGTGGGGTTGGACTAGATGACCTTTAAAGGTCCCCTTCGGCCCAACACATTCTATGGTTCTATGATCTAAGGTGATCTCTGGATACTGTTCAGAGCATTCTAGTGCTTAAAATTTTACTGTATAAAGGTGGATACTAATCCATAGCATTTTAAAAAATCTTCCTGTGAACACATTCTAAACATAAACTACAGTATACTAGTGCTCCCCTGATTTCTAAAAGATATTTAAAAAAGAGACCGAAACAGTGAAAAATAAAAGCCTAGAAAGTCGGGAGCCTTCTGTTTTCAGTTGTTTTGTAAATTAACAAACCTGTGTTAAAACAGATGTTTTCTACAAAAGACTGCATTTACTTGGAAATCTAGATTTCTGGGAGAACATCAGAATACAATTTTTCCAGTTAGCAATACCCACAGCTATTCCACAGACAGTCTAACCCTTTCCCTGCCGAGGATGTAATGAATGTGAACCAGAACAACTCACAAAATTCTACTGCTGGAGGACACTGAAAAGATTTGTGGGTGCTAATCCCCATCAAAATGCATCATATAAGCAGAATTCCTACTGTGCTCTACAGAGGTTTGCATGATTAAATTAAATGAGGTGAAGGGGAAACCTAAATCTCACTGGTTTTGCAGTTACTTAGCACTGCCAGAAACCTTTTAATCTGTATTAACCCCTACAAGAACAGCTGTGAAATGCACCCCACAGCAAACAGTCAGGAATTCCTAATGCTTGGAGTTTTCCACTACGTGGTAAGTGCCATATGTATGCAAAACCCTTACAGAGGAAGTCTGATAATAGTTCCTCAGTACTGCAATGAATTCTACAAAAGATAAAGAATTCCATGATTATGTTGAGCATAGAGTCTGCATGCATTCTGACTTACAATATTTCAAATATTCTCTTTAAAATCTTAAATTGATTTGCATAATTTACATTTAATTCATGCAACCCTTTGCTGATTGGTTTCAATGTAACTGAAAATCCACATTATTCCGAGTAATGACAAGCACTTCAACAAAGCTGGTATTGGATCATTTTAAAGATCTTTTGACTGTGCCACAGGATTACTCATTCTTTTGCTCCAACTACTGAGTTTTCCAGTAACTAAAAATATATTTCATTCATCTAATAACTGAATTATCAACTCCTCTGTGTCTGTTCATGTAATTTTTACATTTAACTTCAAGTTGCAATTGTGTGATTGCTATGGTTTCCCAGACCTTATATTTTGAACATATATTCTGGGTCCTAGTAATTTCTGTGTTAAAAAATTAGTGCAAAGCAGACCATATAAAAAAGGTCATCCAAGGAAGGCAGTGCATTTTTTTAAATTCTTTTCCTCTTGAAGTTTTTTTTTAAAAAATATAAATGCTGAGATTGAAAAAAAAAAATTACTATATATTAGTGTGATTATCTGATGACAGAAATGTATCTTCAGCAGAAATTAAACTCTTAACAAAAGGCAGGGAGGACAGGACTGAAAAGGCCTGGCAGAAGCCTCCTGTAAGGATATCCAACAACCATTTTGAAAAACAAACAAACAAGCCAAAGCTGCTCCCTGCACTACAAAGGGGGGTTGCACTTATTTTACAATATAGCCACACTAAGCTGATTTTCCTGTCACAAGGGAGTGAGTAGCAGACCACTCTTTCTGTGGGGAGAGAGTGAACAAGGAGTTACTAACAACATTAGGAATCTCCACAAGAGGACCTACTACAGCTGTAAAAATATCTAGGTTCAATTGTGCCAAATGAATTGTTGAGTGATGATATCTGAACCGAGGAGATGGAAAGTATAGGAAAGGAAAGGGACAAAATGGGAAGGAGAGAAGTAAGTGGATGGAGGTGGTCAGAACTTCTTAAAATGCTGTATTAAACCAATTGGTCTCCATCAGTAAACCAATCTACCAGTTAAACTAATAGCTGGAAGTTACTCTTTCCAAAAAGGGGAAGTAGAGGCAAAAGAGAGAGAAGAATAGGGAAGACACAGAAGGGAAAGTACATGTAATGACATCAGGGATTAAGCGAGACTATAATCTTACATGTAGGCCATCACTATGATCATTCTCAAGCAGAAGCTGCAACAATCATGACAGAAAAGCTTCGGGAAGCTCAGAAATGCTAAAGAGCGGGACAAAACTCCCAAGATATTAAAAAAAAAGCAAAGCCTGCAAAAATTACAAAGGAAACACTATTGTCTCACATCAAAGTTGCTTCAGTAACAAAATGTCTTTAAAACTGTACACAAATTACTGCAGCAAGATGACATTGTTGGAAGTGTTCCATACAATTGACTTAGAGGTTAATCCTAGATATGCTTTCTTAGGTGACCATTGCTCTAAAAAGAACTAAGATTTCACCCATGGAATGCCTCAACAAAGCAAAACAGTTTTAGAAAGAGATTTCCAGAGAAAAGGGAAAGGTTCAATTATGTATGATGAGGAATTTATACTAAGTTACCATATGAAAAAACAACAGGGAAGAGAAAATATATCCAAAGGCAGAGCCAGTGACAGCCCATTCACTTATTTATTTTTAGCAAAAACTCATTATTAACAGAGCAAGCTTTACAGTAGCTTTGATAAGAATTTCTTCAAGGCAGATTCGTAAATAATTGTGTATTTTGTAATTGCAGCCATTTCACAGCACAAGTTCAGACATAACTTTCATTTTCTGGTTTATATATAAAGGCTTATAATGAAGCTGTATATAACTTGACTGTTTAACTACTCATTAATGATGCTGAACTCAGAATTGCTACTGTGACATCCTGTACCACCGCTGGTAGTAACTGCACTGTGTGTACACTGCACTGTGCATTGCTCTTCAGTCAAGTAAACAATTACTCTTTCAAGCCACAAAAACGCATGTCTGCTCTCAAGGAGACGCGCGCTTCACTGCATCATTAAAGAAAAATGCGCAGCCTATGCTATCAAAAGACTAAATGTATACAAATACCAATAGTTCATTGAAGAAAAATGTACAAACAATTGAAAGCATTTTTCTCCTTCATATAGCAATATGTTAACAGAGAATCATCCCACACAGACCTGGGACATCCCACGTTTCAGAAGATTCCACACAAAACCTCCACTCAAGAGGAAACAAAAGAATTCTCCCACCAGCTACATGAAACCAAAATGACGTGAGATGTTTTTCATGAAGACTCTCCACAATGCCAGGAAATCAGAAGGTGAGACTTTCTATACGAATAAACTTCAAATAAAAATGTAGTTTTTAAGCCAATACTTTTTGGGGGTCTTTCCTACTGATGTCCCATGAGAATCTTTCTATCTCCCTATGGTGAAATCATCTACTACTGCAGAAATTAGTGTGATTTTTAAAATAAGCATGGTGAGGCTATGCTGCATGATCAACTGAGGAGAGAGATTAAGACAGTATAGGGTTTTTCAGATAAAGTTATAAAATACTAATGAAACTCGAGAAAGCTGCTTTATGTGTATCACTTTAATTTACTTGCATGTCCTTTTACTGTATGCACATGTACATGAGCTTATTTTAGTAAGCCAACATTTGACCTCTGCCAAGGGCTCTGGTAAACGTTCTTGACTCCTACCATTAGATGTGTTATTTTAACAGTGCTTTTTCATTTCCATGTGACTTCTAACATATGAAATGCCATCTCCTCCAGACGTCTAGTCATCCTTACCTTTTTCGACACCCTCGACTTGCCGACACAGGTGCTGAAAACAAAGTGACTACAGATCTGTTCCCAAGTCTACTTCACACCAGAGACTCATCAATACTTTCATAAATGTTAGTTGGCTCTTCATGTATGAACTGGAATGTACTTAGTTGTATGGTCACTTCTTTCTTTGCTGTGTGTTATCCGCAGAGCCTCTGACGCTCGCTTATATTTAAATTTTGATAGTACAGAAGTCCACTCGCGTTTGGGCCTGTGTAAGAAAAGGTGTAAAAGCCTGTCCAGGATTTTTATCCATAAACCCTGCCTGGCACCCATCCACGTAGATGTTCTGAAACACTCGTGTGCCGCGTCAGGTGAAAACGGTGGGAGCGGGACCCGCAGCTCGGTGGGACGCGAACCTGGCCCAGAGCTCTTTACGGGCCCGGCTGAGGCGGATGCGGCCTCCCGAGGCTCTCGCTGGGCCGGTTCCCCTGGGGAACACCGCTCGATAAAAGCACACCCCTGCCAAAACCG
>NW_009699841.1:0-20512 GCF_000703405.1 Apaloderma vittatum
GATCGGCTGCCAGGGCGCCGCCGGAGTGACTTTGGAGCCGTTTGTGTCTCGGTTCAAAGAAAGCGGAGCGTGGGGTGGAAGCTCAGCCCGGCATAAAGGGATTGGGGTGGGGGGTGATGTCCCCCCGGGGAGGTGCGGACGGAGCGGGGGGTGAAACTGTGACCCGGGCGCCCCGCTGCCGCCGAGTCCTGAACAAAGAAGTGTGCAGAGAGCGGTCGGCAGTTCTCCCGTGTAAAATAAACTTAAAAAACCCCAACCGACCAAACGGAACCGAGGAAAGCGTAGCTGGCAATAGGGAAATGGGTGGAGAGAGAATTCGGTGAGGAAGGCTCGTCGGGAAGAGTGGTTGGGAGATGAAGGGGTATGTGTCGGGAGAAAATGCAAGACTTAGTGCTCCTGTGGTTTTGAGGCCACTGTCATAGCTGTTGATTGCTTTTTGTTGTGTTTTCATGCACAACCTTGTACATTGCAACAGCAAATTTCCTGAAAATGGCTCTTAAAATCATTTGTTGTATCAGAATAAGGAAAAATAAAGAATAAGAGCACTTGACTTCACTCTTTTGTTGTCTGCGCTTGCAGTTAACTGAATTATGACTTGCATGTAGGGTTAAAAGTGCTGTCTTCTTTATTTCAGAGCTCTAGGGGAAGATGTTGTCTCTTCTGACATCTTTCGATTAAGATACCTGAGAACAGGTTCAGTAAGAATCCAAGTTCCCCAAGAAGACGCTTGCGAATTTATTGAAATAAGAAGCTGTAAACGTTTTTTTCCCCGTCATCTATACTGCGTGAGAAACCATAAGCTGAAGCACTTTTCAGACACTCGCCCAGATGTGTGAAGTCTGCAAAGCTTCTTGTTCCAAACTGACCATTTCTTAGTAAGTGGTACTTACCAACATTCGTGGTATGTATATAGTACTCTGAAGAAAAGCCTGTTTCTGTATAAAATTCCCAGAAGGAACGTTGTATAATGGACAGCTTTTTCTGGATGTATATCCAGGGAGATTAATGTCTAGAGTTAAAAGGCACTCAGTATACACTGAGAAGTTGGCTTTCCCTCAGTTTTTCCAGATGTATTGTCTCCCCCGTATACTGGCAACACACGCAGCGGTGTAAAATACAGATGCAGCCATGGGGCTGCATGAGCTTCTGAGCCATATGAGAAGTATTGTTGAGTGTTGGCATCAGATGCTGCTTCATGATGTCAGCTAAGCTATGATTCTGTTATGCCAGTCAAAATAAAGCATACAAATGGAGTAACACCCTTCCAGAGAAGAGGCCGTTAAGTTTTGCAAGAAAGGCTGATTGCTATAACCTCGGTCAAGTTCTGTGCAGAAGATTCAGCTGCGCAAGATGAACGCGTGTCTCACCGCTCCGAGATGCTGAAGGTGCGCTGCTGCTTATGACGAGTTGAGGAGAAGAATCCTTGTAAAATGGCTCAAACCAGCTTACTGCAGGGAAAGCAGTTTTACTGTAGGGAGTGGGTTTTCCACAAGCTTCAGCACTGCCTCCAGGAGAAAGCTAACTGCAGCGGTAGTGCTGCCAGCAAACCATCTCTTGTAGCGAATTCTGGGAATAATACCGGTGTTGTCTCTGGGAAAGGAGCTGCCTGGGGTGTCCTGTTGGTTGGAGGGCCTGGTAGTGGGAAGACAGCCCTCTGCACCGAGTTGCTGTGGCCAAGCTCACCTGCAAACCTCCAGAGAGGCTTACATCGGCAGGCTCTAGCCTTCCACTTCTGCAGGGCCCAGGACTCTGACACGCTGTGCGTTGGAGGGTTTATTAGAGGTTTAGTTACACAGATCTGCCGCAGTGGACTGATCCCGGGATACGAGGACAAACTAAGAGATCCTGCTATTCAAAGCCTCTTGCAACCCGGGGAATGTGAGAGAAACCCTGCTGAAGCATTTAAAAGGTAAAAACAAATTAAAAATCCTAACTAAAAAAAAGCGTCTGTTTAGGTCTTCCTTGCAAAGAGTCTACAATGCACATAACTTATAACATGTTTGTTTTGTGACTTGTTAACTCTGTCAGAACTTGAACCTACTGTGGAACAATCCTAAGTTTGCATTTTTAGCTGGCATAAATATTTATTTTTTTAAACAAAATTTATTATTAATAGTTCATTTATTTATGTTTGCATATTACAAACATAAGTGGAAGATACCTAGTCAGCGGCCTTCATGAGCTGTACAGGTAGGGCACTTGTCCTTGGTAGACCTGAAACAGACCTTGCAAGACCCTTGTAAATGCTTCCAATTTCATGCTCTGTCTAGGAGGAAGCTGGACTAATGGATCTCTGGGTCTTGTCCAGCACATCGGTTTGATGTTTGTGTAAAAATGTGTGGTAGGAACATGTCAGTTAACTCCTTATGTTACTTCTCACAGTATGCACAGACTACGTCAAATCTTTAGTGCTGCTTAGGTGTTGAGTGGATTTTATCAGGAGGGCTCATGCTGCACCTTAAAAGGTTTGTCTGCTATATAAGCTGAATGAAAATATTTGATTATTTTTATTTTTTTTTGCTTGGTGTTCCCTAATGAAACCAAGTCTCTGCAGAATTTTGTTTCTTGGGGGATACTCATATATATATAACAATGTAGCTCTGTAGGTTGCTTAGAACAATCTTCTGTCTTGAGCACAACCTTCCCAAGTGTCTATTTGTCTTCGTTGGGTCATAGTGAAGGAGTATTTCAGAAAGGACACGGCTTGTCTCTTTAACAACTGAGCTTCAATTGATTGTGCGAGAATATTGTCCTGGAACGTTAGTTAAACTTGAATTCTTTAGTACTGTGTAGTGACGTCACTTTCTGTGATACTTGAGGGTTTGCTGGATGATGTTTGCGGTGTACAAGAGCTTCCTATCTCTTTCTTTTTTTTTATTTTTTCCCACTGACTACTAAGACTCGGTAAACGAGTATAGAGGTTGAACTGTAGTGCTTGCTTATGTTGTCATGCTGGTGTAAAAGAGCATTCTAGTTCTGATGGCTGTTATGTCATTGCCCCCTGAATAAACAGGATGCGTGTCTACATTGTTCTCAATGTAGTGTCTTAAAAGAAGTAGGGTAAACCAAGGCTAACTCTGGATATATTTTTTTATTGTTGCTAGAAGTTGCATCTAATTTCTCATAAATGAAAACTAGGTAAAATTGTCTATAAAGAGAGTAGCAGACCTGCCATCTATCTTTAGGCAGTATTTTAAAATCATGGAAGTAAATTAATCTAGTGACTAAGAGCCTGTGTATCTTGATTTCTATTACAGAGAAGTGTTGAAAATTTGGTACAGGCAGATTCTCTTGAGCCAGAACCCTTTCTCAGTTCTAGACATGATCACCCTATTCTAAAGAACAGGGGTTAGAGGTAAATGTGTTAGACAAAAATGCAATATAGGCACATGGAAGTCAGACTCAGCTTTTTTAGATAACAGTGCTTTTTATGAACACAGGGTTTAATGATGAACTTTTTATTTAGGTCAATATACAGAGTTCTTGGTTTTGTGTTGGAAAAATAAAACATGGTACAACATCTGGTACTAGACTTGCTCCAATTTCGCAGCAGTGATTGATAACTCTTATTATTATGCTAAAAATACTTACTGTGTAGTACAACAGCTTCAGTCAAGGAAATTATTTGGAGGGGGGCCCTTCACGTTTTCCCTTGCTGCCCACCTACCCTGATCTCCCGCTCTCAAAAGCGACTGTGGTAGATAGTCTTCATTCTCGTATTAAGATTTAAGGGAGATGAGGTGTTAGAGACAAGGTGCTATACTGGGAATATAAATTTTCAGCACTGTGGCAGGGGACCAGGGGATGGCTGTTGACAGCAGTACCTCGTGTTTGTTCTGTCACGACGTGGCAACCCCCTTTCCACCATCAAATCCCTCGATCATTTGTTAATTGAACTTTTTGCTAAAATGTAAAGCATGTGAGAAATGTTTAACAGAAATACAAGTAAGGATTTTTCATGGTTCCTGAGACTTAACATTGAGCGCTTGGGTATTCTAGTCGTGTGTGTTTATATTTACTTTCTGTTAAGTGCAAGTTGTAATGAGAAATGAGTTCTAGGAAGAATTTTAACAGTCATCTGGTTGCCTTTCAAATTGTGTAAACGCACTGAAACAGCATAAAGCTCTCCCCTCAATGCTCCCTTGTTATTACCTTATTTTAAGTAAATAGAAGAGAGAGGAGATCTTCCTTTGAAGACACTGTCAGATTTTTGCATGCCTTTGCACAGCTACTCTGGACCCAGCTAAGTACTCATGGCCTAAAATGGAAAGACTACTCTTCGTAAGGGCTAGACAAGCTTACATTATTCTATTACTGTGGTAGTTGTCTTAATAAGAGAGAGAAACTTTCTAATGCCTTGTAACATGCCAATTTTATAAACAATGTAAATTTCCTTGGTTAAAATAGCCAGTCTTTTTCTGAAGAGTGTTTGGGGGTTTTTAAATCAGATTTCCACAACCCTGATGGTCATAGTGATATGTGAGCAAGCCATGACCGCAACAGTTAAGATTTTTCTTCTCCTGTTAGAATGGCTTTCTTATAAATACAAGAGAAATTTTTAACATGCCCTAAAAAATTATTGCAGGGGCAGGTCTTGCAGATTTGAAAAGCTGGAAAGGCCTGTATGAATGTATTTAACAAGCATTTATTGGTGCCCTCACACCTGAGAGGAGGAAGTGCTACTTAGAGCATCGCTTCTGAGGTACTTTCCTTCTCATGTATGCAGTACTGGACCAGAAAGAGGTGTTATATGTCAGCGAGAATGCTGAAGCCTCACATGCAAATTTCAGGTGAAGGTGAAGCAGAAAGTGTAAAGAAAGCGGGAAGGAGTGTTACGGGCTCCGAAAGTAAGACCAAGTTATGTGTTAGACTGAAAGAATTTAAGTGAGGAGGTCTCTTAGGCTATTCTTCCTTATTTAGGATAACTGAATAACTGAAGTTTTGCAATACTGTCTCTAGGGTTGTGAATGGGGCTTGGTTTGGAGTTTGCTGCAGTGTATTTATACATCCAGTGATTGGTGGGAATTGAGGCAGCTCTCGGTGTTCCAAGGCCGTGGATAATACTGCAAGTTGTGCAAACTAAGCTGTAAAAAGACGTTTACCCTTAGGATCCTGCTTTACATTTTTCGGACAAAGGAGATGGTTAACAACTGCATACAGTAAGGGAAAGCACACAGCTGACCAGTAACATGAGGTGGTGTAGTAAGTAAAGCAGTTTTATAGTTATCTAGAAGATGCAGATATCTGTGGACTTGATGGTAAAAAGTGTGAGGGATTATATAAGGTTTTTATGCTGACTGCAGCCTTGAATCGGGGGTTTGTGTTGAATAAAATTGAAAGCTTCGTATGAGTCATTCATTTGGACAGCGTTGAAACACAACAAATCTTGTGCCAATAGCTGTTATCTCTGTAGAGTTACTTTTACCTATTGGGAGGAGAACTCCAAAGGATCGAGCCTCTGGTGTTTTGTATTTGGCAATATGATGGAAATCTCATGAACAGCAAAATTCAGAGGGAAAACCTAGGAGTGTCAACCAATGCTAACAAGCATTTCCTCCCCCCTGGCCCTTCACCTGCATTGGCTTTCCATGCTCCTAATTTTGTTTTTCTTTTTTCTTCCCTGTTTCCCACAAGAGTGGGATATCATCAGAAAATGGCAAATCGCAGGTGACAGAGAGAGCTTTTATTTATAGACCTTCTAAATGATGGGACGGAAACAAATTTTATTTCAGCTTCTGGATTGTTTGTCTGACAATGTAGAAAAACGTGGGTTTGTTCAGCAAATGTTCAATGATTGTTGTCTGGGGCCTTTAAGTCTGCAGGACTGAAATGCTGTTTATTGAGCACAGATGAAGGAACAGGTTTAGAAACTGAATTGTACGCAGGAACAGATGAAGTGTGAAGAAGCTGTTCTTTTTAGTACTTCTTGTATGATTTCTGAAGCCAATGATATAATTAAAGTTATCATGGATTGTGTAGGTTTTATTGGACAATTAATTAGTACACTTTTTCTCTGTTTTGGAGTAGCTTATTCTAATTGCAGAAACTTAAGTGGTTTTTTTGAGTAAATGTGATAAGTTCAAGGCCAGCTCCTCTTTACTTCTTTACTTTTCGTTGTCTGTTGTTTTTTTTTTTCCCCTGCTGTTTACTTTTCAGTTGTCTTTAGCTAAAAGTAATGGCTGAGACCAGAGATTAATCAAGAGTATCTTGTCTTTCATGGTGCTAGTCTTTGATACTTCACCCTACAGACTTCGAGTTTTACTTGCTAGTGAATTAAATTAACCGCAGTAGATGTTGCTGCTGCTTGCAGCAACCAAAGGTCTGTGACTGCTGTGAAAATAAGCCGTATTAATTTTACTCTGGAAGGCGTGAGGTGGTAGTGTGTGATATTTGGGCTACTTTGCTGCTTTTATCTTGGGTTTATATTTTAGTTTTTTTAAATTGAGTGCATTTAGTACAAGTCTTCTTTTGCCATAAGCTTAGGGAGGAATTGAGATCCATGATACCCTGAGAGGCAGCGCATAAAAGATAGTTACTGATGCCTGAGCTTGGGCTACTGGAAACTTGAAAGATGCTGGGATTTCTGTCAAATTATTCTGTAAGACATTACTAATTAAGTGTTAATTTTGTATTAAAAAAAAAAAAAAAAAGCCCTCGCTTTTCTTATCCAAGTCTTGAAGTGTTCTACATGTTTTTACTCCAGTCTTCACCTTTCTTCGGCTTCTGCTGCTCCAGTACAATCTCGGTGGCTGTAGCTTTGCTGGTTACAAGGAGTGTTTGAAAACCTGGATCTTGTCAGACTCCCTGATTTCATAGATGGTAGTAACAAAGCCAAGGACTAACTGTGTCTTGTTCTTGTGTAGAAAGATCTGAATGTGTAATCAAATGATTTACAAGATCGTTTAGAGACAAAATTTGTTAAACTTCCGGTGTGTTGAAGTTCAAATGTACAAGGGAGTGATTTCTACCTCAAGAGAGAAGGTTGGAAGGGGATTTAAGAAAAATAAGTCCAGCATCTCCTTCCCCAGGCAGAAGAAGCCAAGTCCGTTTCAGAGAGCTGCTTGCTTCATCTGCTTTTAGATTCACAATTCTTATCAGAAAAAAATTTCCATATGTTTAACCTGAGGTTTTTACTCTTGCTGTAATTTAAGCTTGTTTCTACTTTGGGTGCTCTCCAGAGACATGACGAATAAATTCTTTCTTTCCTTTTTGGGACAGCCTTTTAAGTATTTGAATACTACTTTATTCTCTTTCATCTTATGTTTAAATTTAATAATTCCAACTTATTAGTTTTGCTTCAGAGGTCACATCTAAAAATGTGACATTAAGAATCCTTGAGCTAAAGAAAGCTTTCTGTATCTAAAGGGAATTTTTCTTCACAGTGTTTCAGATGTGTAAATATGCAACATTCCACTTTAGTACTTTCCCAGAACTTTGTCCATTCCTAGATCTTTCACTTAATGCTTGACTAGAATCATGAAGCAAGTTGGATCCTAACTCGGAGAAGCTTGATGTGGTACAGAATGGAATTCTCCTTTGAGTAGGAGCCACAGACACTTTCAGTTGAAGCAAGTTGATTTTTGTGGAACGTCTTTTGGTAGACTTCCTGAGGTGCATGTACAAGTTGTTCGAGATCTCAGCACCTACAGTGTGCCAAAGGAGAAACAGAAGCAGCGCTCTAGCAAGGGAGGTTCTTGGTGGTCTCGTAACATGTAGTCTTCTGCATGTTTCTAGTTTCAGTTTGAGGTTTATGGGTCGATTAATGAAAAGATTTAAGTCTTGACTTTTTGAAAAACTTAAGACTGTCGACTCTGTACTTGATAATAATGAAATAATTGCAATTTGCTTTTAGCATCATATTTCTGGTGAAGAAGGTTTGTACCTTCAACATCAAGTGGCAGAAGTGCTTTGTAATTTAAAAACATTTACTCCTGTGGGTTGAAACAGAAAGACTGGACAGTTCTACAGTCTTGAGTATGAAAGAAGTAAGCAACAGTACCAAAAAATGTGTTGTTGAACCTTAATATTGTCTCCCATGTGCTGTACTCTGAAGATGTGGACAACTACAGTGTATCAATGCTAAATGTGCGGTAAAATGCTCCTTGTCTTCTGTGTAACTTACTAGTTACAACAGTTCGGGTAATTATGAAAACAGTTTCTGTGCTGACTTTCACTTTTTGTATGATATGAGTCTGTTAATTTATAAGTGTTTACATGTTTGTCGTGCATATTGTAGAGATTTCTAGTAAATACAATGTCTGTCTACATTTTAATTATTCAGTAACATGATTTATTTTTTGCTCCAAAATGATAGAGGCAGGACATCAACTAAAAATCATACCAGTTCATGGGAGAGATGAGAAACTTATTTTTGTAAGAGCGTGCACAAGAGGTTAAAAAGAATCTGCCAACTCGGCTTGTATTTCCAGCTCAGTGGAAGTGAAGTTGCAGAAGGTAAATTGGTATTCCATAAACCCTCTCTGGTGAGAGCATCTTGACTCAGATTCTTCCTATGGATGTGTAATGTGAAACCAATGCTTTAGCCTTTTAACTGACGCTGGGTTTCATAGAAAATGCTGTGCTTTGGTGCTCTCTAGACTATTAGAAAGTTGAGCATTGCCTGGAGCTTAACTACTACTTTGTGGCATGTTTCTCTTCAGGCTTTTGCACTAAATCTGTGGAGTCAATGGGTCACATTGCAGCGGTTAGTGTTTCTGCAAGAGCAAGTTGTATGTTCTTTTTTCACGGTATGGAAGCGTTGCATACAGACTGAACATAACACCATTTAAGGTTTTAACCTTTTCGGTTTAAATTACCATAAGAAAGTTTCCCTGAGGCATTTTAATGATGACAACTTACATAGACCTTTTTGTCTTCTACTTGTATAGGCATTAACATTTTGCCTTTAATCTGTACGGCTGCATCTTAAACCTTACAGGTTTTCCTGTAAGCTGTTTAGTTAGATGGACCTTCATAGCATTTCTCACTTGTTAATTATTTCCCTTCCCTCCCGTTTTCTAATGCACGTGTTCATTGCTTGTGCAAGGGTTTAACTTTCTTTTCTTCTCTTCCTTTTTAATGAAAAAATGGAAAGGATTTGGTTGATTGTCAAGTAAAAAGGATTTAGTGTGTCTAATATACTCGGAGAAGATAGTATTGAAGTATTGCCTCCTGAAAGCATTAGTGAAGCAGTGCATTGAGGAGTTTTGTTTTTTTTCCCCCATAATCTCTGTACAATACACTGGGAATGCTGGGAAATCTTTTAGCTTTGTTTAGGAGCAGGAGTATTTTGAATAGTGTAGACTGCTCAAAAAGAAAATTAGGGAAAAAAAGCAACTGTGATGAAGGAAAATTTAACAAAATAAGTGTATAGGTGTTCAAGTTCATCGCAGAGGAGGTTCTGCGAAGAATGTAGGTGAATAGGTTCCTGGTACACTTGATGACTTTGGAGTGTGATGTGATAGTATTAAAGAATGGAAAATGAGACCAAGAAAAAAAGGCCAGTAGGGAAATTAATGTAGCTGATGAAGTCAAAGGATGAGAACAGGTGGAGTTGTATCTATGCTGCGTGTTTGCAGATACCTTCACACACAGCAAGGACTGAAAAGCCTTGGTTGATAGAACGCAACCAGACTTCTTGGCTCGGTTTTGAATGCTATTGTTGAAATTGTGTGGGAGGAAGAGCAGAAATCAAGGCTCATACGTGATTGGTCTTTGGGTCTGTGGCACATGAAGGATATATTTGCCTTTTTTTTTTTTTTTCCCCCCTCTTCATTGCACACTAATAAGTGTTGGTAATACTTTTGTGTGTGTGGAGAAGGGAAGTTGAGCATCTGGCTGCACAGATGCAAGCTTGTGTGCTCAAGATCTGTGATATCTTGGTAGATGTTAGAAATGAAGAGGAAGGAGTCACAGCAGCATCCTGAGGTTATTTGAAGAATCAAGGAGTTGTCCTGGAAGTAACAGAAAACTGTTCATTAGCTCTAGGTTAGTGAAGGAAAATCCTGGCAGTACAGCGATGACGGTAAGGGACAGGTATGAATGAACCTCATGAGGAAAGACTGTTAAGAATGGGATTACAGCACGATTTCCATTTTGAAGCAGTTAATTAACAACTCTTGGTTTAACTACATTAGCTGTCCTAGAGTGATGGTGAGTATGATACAGTCACTCAGCTCTCTTTTTTTTTTTTCTTTCTGGGTTTTCATTAAAAAAGCTGTTTGTAGGTAAAGTGCAGCTGATATGCAGTAAGATAAGTTGTCCGATATGATTTCGAATTACCCTAATTCTCAAAGTAGTATCAGTTCTGCCTTCTTTAACAGATGGCAACTTAAGTAGTCATCAAGGCAAAGAATTTAAGTAAGAAGAATGCTACAAACTCCTCCCTTGTGTTGCCTCGCTGTTGTGTCCCAAACTTTTACTGCATTCCTTTGAAAATCGTATGTATCAGTTTGGTTTCAGTTGCTTTATTTTCCAGTGGAGACTGCTACCATTTCCTTTGCTTCGACTTTGTTCTACTGACTTCTTTTTTAAAAATGAAAAAAATTTCTCCAAAATATTTGTGGCGGGTACAGCACATCCACATTAATTTGATTTTTATGACCTAAGGTATACTTTTTTCCTTAGTACCTCCTTCTATTTTAATTTATTGTTAAGTTACCACCCACAATAAACATTATGTATATAAATTGTTGCGGGGGGGAAAGAGGATGGATTTTTCTGTGACTTGATCTACTTCAGTTAAGGTTGTACGTAGGTCTTAATGAATATAAAGCTGCAGAATCAGTTGCAAAGCTAAATGCATCACTGCTGTAAGGTAATAGAATCAGTTTCACATGATGCTAACCTAACAATGTTTTTTAAGCTAAATTCCAGAGAAGATATAGAAAGGATCAATAGGAGGTTTACAGTCAATTTAAGAGAAACTGCATCTGCTTGGGGCCAGGGAAGGAAAGAAAACCTGAACCGCAGGGTAACTAATATGGACCCAGAGTGATGCATGAGGAATGTATTCTGTGGTTTCTGCTTTGGGGAATATGGGAGAATAATTTTGAATGGGAACGTGCATGCTGCTCCATCTGTTGCCTCTTCAGCTAAGACAGTGCAATTAAAGCTTTGGATAGTGCCTTTCACTTGAGAAAATAAGATGAAGAAAGATGTGGCAATGCAAACATAGGAGGAAAGCTGTTTTAAGTGCTTGACTAGTAAGGTAAAATCTTAACAGCTTTTCATCTGGCATTTGCGCAGAGGATTTTCTGAAAATGAGGTTGGACAGTATAATCCTGCAATCAGTTCAACAGTTGAAGTGTGTGGGGCTTTACTATGATGTGCAAGAAATGAGCAAGGCACATATAAAGCAACTTGATTAGGGAATGATTAAGTTTTCAACATGTATATTATTATTTATCCTGGTTCCTCCCAGCAGGCAATCAAGAACCCCCTGATCTGAAGAAACAGCTTACTGCTGAAACTGCCACTGCAGCACCTCTTCTTTGTGCTTCACAGTCAGTAATATTGTTGAGATTGGTGTTGTTTTTCTTCTTTTAGAATCAAACACATAGGGAAAATCTTGTTAATTTGGGGTTTGTCAGGCTGAACTGCAATAATAACGATGGCTGTTGTTGTATCGCATGCATTATGTTACTGTCTTGTGTTACATGGTCATGGAGTAGACGAATGCAGGGCTGCCTGGACACTTGAGTGTAGCCTGACAAAGGCCACACAGCTGAATGTATTCGGTGATGTTTTCCATTTGTCTCATCTGGAGATTTTGAGGGATTTTTTATTTTATTTTGTGGCTAACGTTTTTCTTATGTCAAGAAATAGAATTGCATATGTGGAAAGCAATATCTATTTTTGCAGTTATGTTTATGCTCTGCATAAATTGAGATAAAAAAATTGATTTTGTCTATGTTCAAAATGTAGAATAATAACAAATTGAAATATCTATAAAGCTACAAGAACTTCCATTCAGTTGTATACTAATGGGTTCAGATAACACTGCGCATAGCAGGAGATATCTTTTTGTTTAACAAATAAATACTATTTTTTTTATATGGCTAAGAAACCACATAGTTAATAAGGAAAACTGAAAAGACCATATATTTCACTTTGTACCTTTTGGTTTCCTAAATGATTTAAAACTAACTTTGTGATTTTAATACATTTTGTTGCATCTGTAAAGTTGTTACTTAGCTTATTGTGCTACTCCACTCCTACATGTGGCATTTCAACCACAGACATTTATATTTACTAAGTTGTTATTTTTCTAACTTTACAGGTATGGAGAATAAGCTGCAGTATAGGTAATACTCTGTTGTTGACTAATAATCATAGAACATAGAACAATTCAGGTTGGAAAAGACCCTTGGGATCATTGAGTCCAACCCATTAACCCTACACTACAAGTTCACCCCTAAACCATATCACGCAAGTTTTCAGTGAATCTGATCTGATGCATTCATCTCATGTATGTACTCTCTTTGACACCTCTTTTTATTTTTTTTAATTTTCTTTTAAAGAAAGAGATCAAATTGTGAAAACAAATAACGACCATTTAATTGATGCTTAATACAGAGAAAAGCAATGATTTTTGACCCTAACAAAAGAGAGCTTTTATACAATACCTGATGGATGACAAATCCCGGGGGTAAATATAAATAACAGCAGCTTAGACAACAGCTCAGAAACTGAAGGTGGAGGAGGAAAGGAAAAAGGTTTATTCATATAGGGTCATGGGATGGACCAAGGGGAAGATAAATGAGGTAGTCATCAAATGCCTTAGGTGGCTTTATACTAATGGAAAAAAGATGTGAGGTGAACAAGCAGAACTGGAAATATTAGCACAGTCAAGATTAATTTAAATGCTCTAAAAGATCTGTCGGGATAACTTGTACAACTGGTATGTTTGGAAAAAAAAGGTTGTGGCTTTGTATGTTGCATGCTTGCCTGTACTTCTAGAATAAACTAAAGAAGTTAAAGCCACTGAAAAATCTGGCAATGAAAGACATGCACTACATGTGGTGATAGTTTCACATATGTGGTATCTGCAGAAATGTTTGCTGAGAGAACTGTTGTCTTTTATGGACTGTAAATGACACTACCTACCAACCACCCTATTAGACTATCTTGTGTATCTCAAAGTGTACCTGCTTTGGCAAAATGTAGTAGTTGTCAGTAACTAAGAGAAATTCCGTACCTCTAAAGCACATCTTCCTAAAACACGAATGTTTTTCTCTACCAAGCCAGCCAGATCAACTAAGCTAAGCTTCTTTCAGGTAACAGATGGAATTATCCAAGGCACAGAATTTCAATTATAATGTCTACATAGTTGAAAAATTTGAATAATAAAACAAGTAGGAGGTGAACATCAGGTGGGAAAGCAGGCAGGAGTCTGTCAGTGACCGTATTTCTAATGTCGAAGAGGAGAAAATAGCTAGTGGGGAGACTTAAGTTTGCTGCAATCATATTGGAGAGAAGTAGCTGAGAAAATCGAAGGCAACTTTTGGAGGCAGTCACTGTGATGTTATCTTAAATGCACAATGTTTAGAAGAGGAGGAGAAAGAAGGACAAAACTAAAAGCAGTGGACTTGGAGGTATTGATGGCAACAGATATTTTTTGAGTAAGATGTCCTGAAGACAAGTTTAACAAAAGTAAGAAATTAGCTGGAAAGAAATCTCAAAGCAGTATATTAAATGCCCAATTTAGGGAAACTGAGCTCCTCATTATTCATGAGTTAGTTTCTGCAGTCTTCCTTCTAAGGTCGAAGTAGATCACCTACTGAATATGAAAGTAAAACAATAATGTGAAAATGAGGGCAAAACTGGAAGTTCAAGGTGCGTACTTACTGCAACGTGCCTTTTGTTTGATCATAAATAATTCCATACATGAACAGAAGGAAGACGATATCCACCAAGCTGTGGTCTGCTATTCATTGCAGAGAAAAAACTGATAGCACTGGGAAAGCTAAATGTTCCATGCCTGTGTATATTGTCCTTTCTTTTTGTAGTCTAACTTAATTAAAAGTAGCAACAAAGTAGGAACATTACAGAAAAACATAGCCCAGACAAAATACAAACAAACAACATAGAATAAGAGATATGTTTTCCAAATAATCAGCCTATGAAGTGATTATCTTCAAAGGACAGGTTATCAGGATGACTGAAAAATCAGACTTGAAAGAGAGAGAGAGGTGTATTTAGTGCCTTGCTTTAAAAAGGGACAAAAGGCTTTGAGGAATTAGAAGCCTGTCAATTTAAATAGAAAATGCCAGAACAAATAATTAGACAAACTATTTTCAAACAGCTGGGAGATAATCATGAGCTGAACAACAGGTAACATGGTAGGATATGGTTTGGTTTTGACAAATCTAATCTTAACTTGTTTTTGTAAGAAGCAGATGATAATACTTGTGGGATAGGGAATAACCGTAAATGTCATTTTGATTCCACGAAGGCTTTGCTTCTTCCATGATACTTGTGCAAACGGGCCATGTGTGAGGGAGAACTATATTTGGCAACATGCAAAAAGAGTTGAGCAACTGTGCTTAGAGAGGGCTCTGCTGGCTTCCTTGTAATGGCCCTGGTGTTATCCCTGGGACACAAGTAACAGGGCAAAAGGACAAGGCTTCATTTGCAGGAAAACAGTTGAAGGTTGGTTAGACACATGGGGAGGAACAGGAGAACCTCCCAATTACTAGAGTATTGAAGTACTGAATAGATTGATTGGAGAGAAAGAGTATTGATCCCTGGAAGCCTTTTGGAATGCCTGGACTAGCTTCTCTCAGGAATGACAGATGTAGAGAGCAAGTGGGTCTGGATGATTTCTCCGTCACTAAAAAAAATACACCCTGGGAGTGCTTGTGTAGAACAAATTCTTATGTTATGTTATGTGCTCTGGAAAATGTTAACGTTGTTTCCTGTACCCTCTTCCTCTTTGCCAGTGGTAGCGACACAGATTTTCATATGTCAGACTGAGTAGTTTAGAACATATTGTATATGTTGGCACATTTGGTAAATATATTCTGTTTAAAAAATGCAGAGAGTCAACCTGCTCATGGTAGCAAGTGTGAATGGTTTTCACTACAGTTGTTTGTCCTTTATAAGAGCTGAGTTGTTTGCAAACTGTTCTAGGCAGTTCAACTACTATACCAAAATACTTGCTCTTAAGGTTCCTATTATCTGGGATTTTGAGTAAATCCACCAGTAGTTCAGCTGGTGATGCTTTGTAGATGGCAATCACCTACATGTTTATGTGGGACAGTAGGAGGTCCCTAATCAGTTCACAGGGGTCCAGCATGCTCTGTTTATGTGTGACAGCCGGGGCTGGTCCGACAATAAACTCTGCTTTTGTCTGGCCTGGTGCCCTAGAGCTAGCTTTTGTGCTCTCCTTGTGCGACTGCAAGTCTGCTTTACAAATACAGATAAAATTCAGGTTGCTACAAGTCATTGCAAAATCAGGTGCTGAATTGCACAAGGCTTGCCTGCTGTTTTTAATTCACCACTTCTGAAAAGACCAGACCCTAGATTTACATCCATGTAGTGTACCCAGACCTTTCCTGATAGGTGATTCTCAGGGCTTTTTTTTTTTTTTTTTCTGCCTCTTCCTTCATAAGCGGAACTGTTGTTGGCTAGAACTGCCAGGCCAGTTTGTTTTCCTGTGCAGTCTCTAAGTAAATAACTCACTGCAAACACTATATGAGTGTGCATAATTCCAGTATTGCACTTTGTCAGAGTCATAATCAACTGCAGTGCACTTGATCATGTTGAAAAGCAATCCTCAATAACCAGATCAAATCCATCAGTCTGTATGCAGATATGCACATCACACCAGGTCACTTCACTTTCACCATACGTAACCATATATTTTGCAAGTTTTTAAGTGTAAATGTTCTGTGCCTCATAGCCCTCATAGTTCTCAAGCATTTCTGGTGTTAAGGCTCCTGTGTGCATTTTTTGCAGGATGTTGTTACCAATATGAGCACCTGGGTGATTAATAAGAAGGAAAGGCCTGTCTTGCACATGTATACACCGCCAAGAGTTAGGGCGATATACAGAAAGAAGCTATTGGAATTGACCATTAGAATTTCCCTTTTAATCATTAGCCAGAGTGCATTACGAGGCAGGTAAATAAACTGTTTCCTGTCCGTCATCCGTAAGACATAAATGTTTCGTCATAGGACAAAGTAAAAAGTAAAACTCGCTGGTCTACGAACAGTAGTGCAAGTAATTAGTCAAGATGCTCTGGCTTTTCTTTCTATGTGAATACAGCTGCTGAAAGTCATCTCTGAAAGAGGGTAATATCTCATGAACTGAGCAGCAGGAATTTTGATTAGAAGTGGTATTTACCTTTTTTCTTCTTTTATTGTGACCTGTGCCCTATGTGCAGTTTGGAAAAGAAAAAAAATCAGCTCTTGGAATACATGTGTTTTTGCTGAAGCTTTAAAGAGCTTCACCTTCACTGGCTTCATTCTTTCAAATGCAAATTGAGAATGGGGAAAAGAGTGGGGGAGGACAAGCCTTACTGGATTGTGCTCTGCTAACCACCCTCTGAATTATTATCATGTACAAATGAACATATGTCTGTATCGTGATGCAGTGGAGTGTGAGGTCGGGTATTTGCTGTCAGTTCTAAGAATATTTTTAAGTGTGAGTGATACAAGAAGTTTGGAGTTTTGCATTTTATTTTCTATTCGTACATGTTTTGAAGCCTTTCTGTTTATTCCATGAGCAGTGGAAGTAGTAAAAGCCCAACTGTGTATAGATTTGTGCCCTTGGGTATCATGCAGTGGCCTGGGCTCCCCTCTATAATGTCTGTATAACATCATGCTTTCCCCTTTTCCTTAACTGCTCTGTGTTTCCCAGAAGTGGGATGGGCAAGATGGAGCTTCGGCTACACCTGATTTAGAACTGGCAGCGGTAGCATCAGATTTCCAATTACTGGTTAGAATTTTTGCTAAATCTCTCTGTGTGTTTTAGGCAAAAATTCCTCTACTTCCTATGTGGCTGGCAAAAATTGCTGCAATATTATGGAAATATAGTTGGCTTATTTGCAGTTTCAGTATGTACCTAATTTTCTGTATTTTCTGATACAACATAAACAAAAATTACTGTTTCAAAAATTAAATGGTCATTTGCTGTGATACGCCACTTTGTAAACCACCCATAAGGAGGAAAATGCTTGTTTGTTAGTCTGAAGATGGAGATTAGCCTTTGAATAATTGTCTATTTTGTTTTCCTCCAGGTATTGTTAAACTCTTGATATGTGTGTGTATACATATATATATACACAAAGATATCCAGTATACATACACTACATATATAGACATATTCCTCTGTTAGTTTTATCAAGTAATTCTTTAGATTAAGTATATGAATGAGCATTTTCCTTATTAACTCTACAAGGTGTTCACATCCCAGACAACAGGACTGTGTTGTCTTTGTAATGTAAGGTGAATGTTTTAAGTTCTTTTGCCAAAAATTTGCCAATAGAGTAATAAACTCAGGTAAAACTCAGTGTAACCTGTGTTGCTGATAGCAGTTGGTCAGCTCCATCATGCCTTATAATTACTACACTTACTCATCCAAGGTATTATGAATACCTTTCTCTCAGCATATGTTTACAGTCTTCAAGGAAGTAGTTCAATTCCAAGGAATTACAATCCTTACAGAGTTTGCACCTATTCACTGTTACTCTGTGTGATTGCCTACTACCACTTGTTGTGACTCAGAATAGCGACATTAATATTAACTTAATTTTAAATATCACCTATGAGCTGTTCCGCAGGCAATGAATGTTGCTTTCCTGTTTGAAATGCAAATAGTCTTTAGGAAAGCAATTCTGCAGGGATCTCAGCAGGGAGGTGCTGTTGAGCTCGGGAAGGAGAATGCCAACTTCCTAACGTTTCAGTAATCCTAAAAAACGGAGACAGATGAGCTGAGGTAGAGCATACGAGCAGCCTTACCTGACAGTGGTAAATGTCACTCAAAGCTTTTAGCAGCTCAATTTGAGATGCTTACCTTTTTTTTTTTTTTCTCTCTCATGCTCCTGTCCTATGGTGATGTGTTTTAACTTAAAGCAATGCCAGTGAGAGGGTTGTTCTTCTCAACCTGGCAAAATGCAATGGTAAAAGAAAATAAATATATATAATCCAAACAGTGGATCCAGCCATGTTCAAAGTGCTAGCACTGTACGTGATCCGAAACAAAGCAGTGCATGGCCCAGTGCCATTCAGCTCCAAATAAACATTTTAGGAGATATCTAATTGTTTAAAATGAGGAGGGAAAGGTAATCTCTCAATAATTAAGGAAGAAAGTGGGAGGAAGAGGCTAATTTGATGTACAGGGATTAGGAATGATGTACACGGATTAGCTGCTGGATTTGCTGAAGGAATCTGGTGTAGAAGCATTTGCAAGAAACCAGGAGGAGAAAGTCAAGAAGGCTACATGTGTGATAATGACATTTGTCTACTTTTTTGGCAAACTTTATTTAAAAAGTGTGGAGTTGGTAAATTCCCCACGCAGGCCTCTGGCATGGTTCTCTGCGTCAGTGGCTGTAGCCGAACTAGAACTGTTTGGTGAGAAGATGACTCAAAAGGCAGTTTGTTAAAGAAATGTCATACTGAGGTAGAAAAAGAAGCATGAGAGCTGTAGTAGTAGTAAAGCAGATTTCAAAATAGGTCATTTATGTCATGAAATTTGCAATATTTCGTGTTTTGTTAAAAATAGCAGCACTTGAGTCTGACAAATGGTGGGATGTGGTGGTCTTCCCACCCCCAATATGAGGAACGCATTCCTAAGAAACTAGGTTTTATAACTTTTGCTCCTAGAACCGCTCATTAATTGTTATTTGGTATGTGTGTGTTTGCTTTTTTTCTTTTTCACTTTGTTTAGCAAGTATGTGCATTCCACTGTGGCTCTCTTTTCGGCTTTTGTGGACGACACCACTATCTTTCAGCTTTGTTCTATTGTGTCTTGGTATTTTTGAGGATTTAATCTAAAAAATGCAAGGATAATCATAAGCAGAGCTTCAGCGTAGTCCGTATATATTCTTTCCATATGTGGAAAATCATGTTTGTGTGGGTTCAGTCAACTCAGTAGCAACACTGAAGAATTCTGTGGGATGGCTGATTGTTCTGAGGACTCCTTGTTTGCTAGCAAGTATGTAAAATGTCTTCATTCTGCATAAATAAGTCATTGCATTGCCATTAAAATTAATTCTATAATTTAAAATGCCTATTTGTACTGTTTTCTCTAGAGATTTTGCATTTTTACTAACTAACTGATGTTGCCGTTTTAAATCACGATTTCTATATCAGAAATTTTCTGTCATGATAACCACTTTTGTACCTGTATTGAATATAAAAGTTATAAAGCTGTTATCCTTTCAGGAGGTAAAGAAAGTTGACCTCTAGTCTTTTGAGAGTCACTCTTCAAATTAAGCAATCTGTTACAATAACCTGTAGGTGAATCACCATTTGCGCAAGTACTGTAAGAAATGCTTAATTTCATTTTGATTTATGTAATTTTCCCTTGGAAGCAAGGTACTGTCGGGGAGTGGAATTATGAAGTCACATTATGGAGGTAAACATGACGTGACTTCTGGCAAATTAGCACGGCACTTAGGGCTCTCAGAAGTTTCAATATTATGTTTTTTGGTGTCTACTCTGAATTCCTGAGATTGAAAAAATGTCTCACAAGAACAGAACTTGATCAAATGGATTTTAAGGACACTTCCAAAGAAAGCCCTATCAATGTCTTTGGGGATGCAATGCTTTTAAGAATATTACTTTAATTTGGGAGAAGTCACTGTGCCTTATTTCTTCTATGCATATGTATGTGCATATATTTTTCCTAGTGGGCTTTAAGTTAAGATTCAGAAACTCAAGTATTGTTAATTAGGAAAAAAAGCAGAGCACAGGGAGACAAGGATTGGTGGAACAGCTTTTTTTTTTGAACCACGCTCAATATGCCAGGACTCTTGTGCCTGGAAGGAAATAGCTCAGAGAGGCTGTGGTACAAATGAGAAGATTACAAAAGGTCTGCAGAAGGGGAATACAAAGTAATTGCTCACCATCCCTTCTGAAGGGTACCAAAAGAAACACGGATGTTTTGCATTTTAAACTGCCAAAGGACGGTGTTTGTTGGGTGGTTGTGGTTTTTTTATTTTCCTGCAGTGTGTTTAACTAAGTTACAGAATGCCTTGCCATGGGATGTTGTGGATGCCGGAGGCTTATATCGGTTTCACAGGAGACTTGGACAAACCTGTGCAAGCGTGGTCATCTAAGGGATGTTGAATGCAAAGGCTGAATCTCTGGTTCAGAAAGTCCCTGGAAGGATTTTTTGCTGTCACTGAGAGTTCTGGGGAAACACGTTTTAGTGCTTGCCCTGTGCTTAGGTTATTCCTTAGTCATCTGCCTTCAACTGTTTTTGGAGTCAGGGTGAACCTTTTGATCTGACCTCCTCTAGCCAACTGCTCCTTATGGCAGGGATTAAGGAGAATGCTTTGGGACTC
>NW_009699841.1:20543-47077 GCF_000703405.1 Apaloderma vittatum
AGACATGTTGGTTGGCTTTGCTTGGACATGTTCCCAACAGGCAAATACTGACACAAGAACATTGTTGGATGCTCCCAAGATATTTTGTAGGCATTTTGTTAGGGTCACACTGATTTTAATTTAAGATACCGTAACCATTTCTTTGCATGTCTTGTAACTTTCATACTTGAAAATTATTTCCATGTAGAGAACTTTGTGAAAACAGAATTGGTTGTGATAGAAAAAAAAATTCTTACAGGGAAAATGCGTTGACATAAATAACTGAGGGGGCAAGGCTGCATTCTGATGGAGGAAGGAGTGGAAAATGTGGTCATTTCCAACTGCCTCCTTTCATTGTGGGATTGGCATCCCTGAGGAGAGTAATTTTAACCTTATGGCTAAATTTAAGTAAATTGGTAGCTGCTCAACTTCCCAACTTAGTGAACAGTGATTTTTAGTTGTACTTCAGGCATCTTCTGAAAGAGTAACTAGCTCTGGAAGTACCAAAGAATTCTCAGTGGTCTTCTGCATCTAAAAAAAAAACCAAAACAAAACAAAAAACACAACACAAAAAAACCCCAATAATAGAAGGGGAGGGGTGGGCAGTGTTAGGGATTTAAAATCCATCTAATACTGAACACTTTCAGGACACAAGTATTTTGTGCTTCCTTTTATACCTTTGGAGAATTTTCTCCAGGTATAATATATCGCTAGTCTGCTCTGCTAGATTTTGCTGTTACTGTCAAAACATGAAAGGTGCACCACTCTCTTTGGATTTTGCAATTTTCTCATGCAGAAAACAAGAAAATAATAAACCTTCCACTAGCAGGGCTTTGGAATAATTTCTAAAGTGGATTGCTTTCTTCTATTAACAAGCAAGATTTACCGATATTGCAGTTTAAATACCTAATAGGTAATAATGTGTTGTCTAAAGTCTTCTGAAGATAAATCTATTCAGTAAAAGAAATGAAAAATTATTATTGTTATCGTCTTGGGCAAAACAAAAAATAGTTAGGATGTGCATGCCTTCTGGACATGTGCAAATAACAAATCCACAAAAGACAGTAAACTATTAAATGTTTTTGTCACCTCATCTCATTTTCTGAATCTTTTTGCTATGAAGTCAAACTTGACTTGCCAAATGTTTCTAAAGATAATTTTTAGTCAGTGAAACTTACGGGCCTAAATCTTTCTGAAGTCTCCCAAAAAAATAGTGTAGTGTGGAAATACTGGATAGACACATGACAGTTGTGTAGTAGCTATTTCAAGATAGATCTAAGTGCAGAGTTAGATATGTTTTTAAGGAATACCATTAAAGGTGGCAACAATATGTGCAAATTTGGGATGTTTAGCTGCACAATCAGGTGTGCTGGTATAGCTATTGGCATCCTTAGGATGCAGATAGTAGTTTTCCAGTAATAGGAATGTGGCAACTTCAATGCAAATAAACTAATACATGAAAGTCACCACCAAATGTCTCATTCTGCTACTAAATTAATTGGCATTTCATTTGTGAAGGCATGGCAGAAATTCTGTTCTTTCCAAAACTGTTACTCATTCCAAGTCTTTGAGATTTGATATTTCGTGTGTCTTTGCTTCATGACCACCTATTATTTGCTACTAGTTTCTAATAAGTAATAACAGCTTTAGCAGAAACAGCCATAATGAAGTTCTTAAACTTTAGACTAAGCAGGTTCTTTATTAATGAAACAACATTTGTTCAGGTTTTCAAATTAGCCTTGAACAGTGTTACATCATTTTCAAGTGTTCTTCTAAATTCTAAGTTAATTTAAAAATCATGTTGCCTAAGGAAGAATTACATCACAGACTGTTCAAACTCTGACTATTTCTACTAGTTCAGTCCATTTGCTTTGGTAACTATTTAAACAAATTCCTTAGACTGTTAAAAAACCCCTTGTATTTTAAGTTGATCATAACTTCAACTTGGATGACTAGATGATAGTCAGTGTATTGTTAAATTTATTTAAAATACTGATTTTGTTTCATGTTCCTTACAGGTGCTTTCTGCTCCCTCTCTTGGGAATGAAGCCCCCTCAGCAGAGCCTTTTCCTGCTCGTAGATTCGGTTGACGAGGGCTGTAACGTTTCCGAGGGTGAACAGACTTCGACGAGTTTATCTGGAACGATAGCGGAGCTTTTAGCTGGCCACTTTGACTTCTTCCCTCCCTGGCTGCTCCTCCTGTGTTCTGCCCGCAAGCAGAGTAAAGCTGTTACAAAAATGTTTACAGGTGAGTACAGGGCATGGGTGATGTTTGTTACCTGTGCCTGTAACTAGGACGCAGCATTTACAAGCCCCTTGGTCGTGATTGAAAGCACTGATGCGTGCTTAGTTCTAAAAAAATGGCAATCTCAAAACGGGAACTCTAAAAAATAAATGTTGCAGTTCACTGAGAAATCTTAAATCAGCTAAATATTTTGGAGGTAAATTATGTTTTTGTGACACGTCTACAAAGAATATGGATGTTTGAAGTTTTCCTCTTGCTTTCCTAGTTTTAAAAAGCTTTGAAACAGGGTAGGTGATGTGTAAGTACGTAAATATGTCAGCTGCATACACCCATTCCTTATGACCTCAGAACATTATTTTTTTTTTCATCTCTCATTAAAATCTCTCCCCTAATTTTTGGAAAGCAGGGAATAGTCTTTGAACGTGGAACTTGAGAGGGGAACTATGTGAATGAGGATTCTTGAAGTACAATTTTTGGTAAAGATTGAACAGTAAAAAAAAAAAATTCTTTACAGCGTCTTCATCCAGGCTTAACTGTGTCACGAGAACATTTCTTCACTATAATGACATTGTTACTGGAAGTTCTCTGAAATTTAATAAAGGGCAATATCTAGACTGGATTCCAAGCCTGTGTATAAAGCCTGTGTGTATTAAGGATACAGTTAAGACAAAAGTGTGATTATAGAACATAGACCCATAGGCTTGCTCGTTTCCACAGTAGCAAAAGGTCAATGGGATAATTGCGTTTTGGAATGAGGGACGGTATTAATCAGCGGCAGACATGAAGAATGGTATTTGGGAGTATGTGAGAACTGAAGGAAACTCGGGGGTAGCTTCACAGAGCTTCTTCAGGTCTTCAGATGGGAATAGTTTTGTCAAAGCTTGGCTGATTAGATGTGTTGTCACTGCCAAAAAAGCAGACAAAACTTTCTTCAGAGCAGTTTTATTTCCTTTCCATTGAATCATACAGTGTTTCAGACTAGTCTTAAAAAATTACTGTTGTCTTCTAAGTGTGTTTCCAGATGGAATTTCTGACAGCAAAAATCAGCAGAACGAATGGATATGCCTCTAAAATAAATTTAATTTGAATGAGTTAATTTCTCATTTCCACAGCAAAATGACTGAATAGCTTAAAGGAAGCTGGCTTGTGATATTGTAATTCCCATCTTCACTGTGGAAAAGGTACAACGAAGAAAGAACGAATCCTAGAATAATTGGGTACAAACTGAGAAGAAGTATTAGGATCTGTTTGGAAGAAGTGGTGTATTCCACTGGAAAAGAAAATTGTGACAAAATTCCAGCACATGTGACGGCTGCTCACTCAGTGCACTGTTGGATGATTTTCTTGTTTACAGCCTATTTTCAAGTTTAGGAAAGGTGTCATGAGGAGCATGGCTGAACCTTTTGTTGACTTTCAGATATGTTGCAACTTTGTGTTATAAAACTTGAGATAATAGAATAATATAGAACTTGAGATAATATCATGACTGTACATTTTGTTCAAATCTATTTCTTCAATTTGGAACAGAAAAAAATCAGTTTCAGTGTAACTTAATAAGATAGATTGGAATTATTTTAGGGTTGTTTTTGGAAAATGTGTCCTACCTGTAGTTTTTTCTGCTAACAATGTTAGAGAATGATAGAATATATATATTAACCAGTATCAATTGGTTTACAATCAGTTTATATGAGTTTTCACTTAAGAATTTTGTGCAGTGAAAACTTCCTCTTGGTATCTGCTGAAATGAGAGCTACGCAGAAAGTGTTGTCGATGACTGAGACCGGGATTACTGCAGGGGCCTGGTCCTGATGATGCTCATTGTTGGGTGTTCGGTACAAATGAGAGTTCTGCAAGCATCTCCCCAGGCAAAAATAGTGATGGCATGGAAGAGAGAGTCCAGTTTTTCTTACCCTCTGTCATTTCGATTCCCGTTTGGTCCCCATGTGCTGCCTGATCTAGTCAACAGGTGGCATCCTTGGTGACAGGGAGGTTGGATTAAAATGATCTCTAAGGTCCCTTCCAGCCTAGGCCATTCTGTGATTCTATGATTTTTCCACTGCCAGCAGTGATTCTGTCATCCCTACCACTCTAGAATTGAGAAGAGGACAAGGGCTGCTTATTCTGGTCCTCTCTGCTCCTTCCTGTTTGTTGGTGACTCATTTAGGAATGCTGAATAGTGGTGCTTGCATCTGCTCCAGCTCGTGTTCTGGGCCCTTCTGTATCCCCAGTTTCTGTAGTAGCACAGTGCGCTACAGATTTTTCGTCTTACCCAGATTCTCAGCTTTCATTAATTAAACGAAAAAGAAAAAAAAAAAGTTTTGCCTCTTCTGGCTGAAGAGACAACCTCAAAAATATGAACCAAATGTCAAATGATGCCTGCATGAGTCTGTGGTCACCCTCCACAGAGAGCCAAAGCCAGCCAATGGAGGGAAAAAGGAGAACAGATGATGTGTGTCCTCCTGCCTTTTCTTGCATGTGCACTCTCAACAACTGCCACATCATGCCTCTTTTTTCTTACAGATTTTTTTTTCCTTAAATTATCTATCTTTAGCCTAGAGTTATCCACTTTGTCTCCTACATCATTGTTGGCTATCACTTGGCTACAGTCATAGAATCATAGACTGGCCTAGGCTGGAAGGGACCGTAGAGGTCATTTAATCCGACCTCCCTGTCATGGGCAGGGGTGCTCAGGAAGACAGAGTCTTTCCACTCTTTGTTTTATAATGTTATAAACAGTTTACTTGAATTTCTGAGTAACTGAAAAACCCATGTGACCTGCAAGTGCTACAGAACACAAAATATTTTTTTTTCTGCTACAGCTCACCAGATAATAAAAAAGCTTATTGCAAAATGAGGGTAAATCTTGGAAGTGTAGCAGTTGTTCTTACAAAACTAAATTCTGGTTTTTAACAATTTGTCATAGTAATTTAAAAACTTTAGGCCTCTTGAAATCAGATTATTTGGTTTAAGTAAGTTTGAGTTAAAGGCAGGCAATTTCTTACCAACAGCATAAAGGTAAATAGACGAAAGCACGTATGTACAAATGCGCTATTGATTTGTTTAAAGAGGTTTTTTTTTAAATAAGCTTTTACTTAATTTCTTCTATTTTGCTGTACACATAAATGAAGTATCTGTGCCATCTGCCCTGATTATACCCCTCAGTTCAACACTGACATGGCTCATCCAAAGAATTCCTTCTCATGCATGAGGCTGGAGTGCACCAGTGTGGTACAAGCCGTGCAGGTGTCTCAGCTCAGGGAGCTGGAGTTTCCATAAAGTGTGTGTTGTTGCTGAAAACGCCAATTAAAAAAAAATCCAAAGTGGACGTGAAAGGATTCAGTTTAGCCGCCGAGCCAGCTTAAGCTCCATTCACCCACTTATCCATAGGCAAAAGCAGACACTGTCATTAATTTTTTCACTCTTCCTTTTATCTATCATTTGGTTCCAGACAGCCAGATGTTATTAAGAGCTGATATTTATCCAAATGTATTCTGGATTGGAAATCTTGGAAGCATAGGCATTTCTCATATTTCTAGTCTTGGCTGGCTCTGGTTTGAATAGATGCAGAGAGTTGTTTTTCTTGTAGCCTTTGCTGAAATTTAAGAAAATAAGCACAAATGTGAGAACTTGAGAGAAATATAATAGAAGTGACAACACAACTATTCTGCATCCAGAAAACTCAGACTGCTTGGGAATTGAAGCTGCTCAGGTAGTCCTATCACTGAATCCCTCAAATCAAATCAATTGCCTCATTTGGAACAGAACGTTTTCTCATTCCAGCAAGTAAATGACATATTTAGTCTTTTTGGGAGTTGGATTTTTAGTAGGAAAGATAATTTTTAAGTATTCGTGTAGTTGTAAAAGTTACTACTCTAACATTAAAGCTTTGAAAAAGTTTAAATGTTGTTTTTTGGAGAAAAAAAAAAGAGAAGGCTTGGGAAATCAACTGAGAGCTTTAAATTACTCTTCCTTTATGTCTGTACTGCTTGCTTCTGATTACTGCTTTGAAAACATGATGCTAGGAAATCAAGTACTTGCTAGTAAGAAGTTGTGTGTGAATTTTGAACTTGCTGGCTTTTTAACTGCAGAGGGAAGTCTAAATGTCTTTAAATGGACTGTTAGCTGTAAATCTAACTAAACAAACTTAAGTGCAATGACACTGAGCTGTAAGAGCAGCAGATTTTGGCTTTAGTGCCTCTTGGTATCTGGGGTGGATGCAGTGAAATTTGTAAAACATACTTTGCTGCTAATGCACTAAACCCCACATGTGCTGCTTGCGTTTTCAGGTGCATTTTACTCTGCTGGGTACATTATTTTTCCTGAGCAGGTGTGCATAAGTGACCACAGAAATGTCTCATCTAATATATGCTTGGATCAGCAGTGTAAATTACTAATGCCAAAACACTGCCATGTTTTTAATCATTTAGATTAAAGTTAATCGTTCAGTTAAATGAAATATATTGAAATGTATTTAAAACTTTTCTAACTTATGTGTGTAGAAGTATTTCAACATATGAAAGTAGAAGGATTTTTTCTGAGTATTTATTGGACACTGCAAATTAAGAGCTTAATATTAAAGTTAGAAAAGACTGGGGTACTGTGAAAGTATGTATGTAGTTAAGATTTTTTTATTTTCCTTTGAATAACCCTAGATTTTGCCAAGAAATACATTTGGAACTGATTTGTTTACAGAACTGCCAGGAATTTAATAAATCGGGAAAATCCATACTGGAGCTCCCATTGGGTTGCAAGACATGTGTTGTAAGAAAAATTTTAACAATGCAAAAAGTAGGGTCGTGGGACTGCAAGTTCTGTGTGCTGCACTCCTGTGTTGCTGAGCTGAAGCAGTTCATGGAAATGTATCTGAAACAAAATGAGCTTTCTCTTAATGTTTTGGTGCTTCTTGTCCGTGAAAGTGACTTATTGTATCTGGTAGGGTTGAAAAGCAAGTTTGCAGGATCTTTGTTTGGAAATGTAAAATGACCTCATTTAGATAGATGCTTGGGCAAAAAATGCACAGCTTTGTTTTCTTCCTTCAAGCTAGCAACAAGAATTTGAGATATTTCTTTTAAATTCTTCTATCTATGAGGCCTTTTTTTGAATTATTTGCTTATTATAGTATGGCATGGTGGAGTGGTTAAAATTAACAACCTATTTCTGTTTAAAAAGTCTGTAACAATGGCAGTTTGTTAATCCCAGCCCTTAAAGAGCGTATCCTGCCTGGCATGTGTGAAGATCTGTATGAGGGTAATACGCTTCTTGATATATAAACTTGTTTTCATGGGTCATATAGGAAGACCTTGAGGGCTCATATATAGGACTTTTTAACAAGGAGTATTTTGAAATATTGCAAAAGATAAGAAACTATTTTTAGCTTCTGTGAACATACAGCCAATCAAATTATTCAATTTTTTTTTAATTTAAATTTAAATTATTTAAATTTTGGAATATTCACTGCTCTGAAGTCTTCTCAAATTTTAGACATGTAGTATCTGTCTGGAAAGTAGACAGCAGGGCAGTATTTTTAACCCTAATACAGAACAAAGTAATGACATAGTCTTATTTAAAGGGAAAAAAACAAACACACACAAAATCCCTTCATTTTTTACGATTTCTGGTGGGCTTGGTTTGTTTTTTATCACATCCAAAACTGGTATTCCAAGAACATTGCAAGATATAAGAACATTGCAAGATTGCAAGTCTTCTGCTTTGGAAGGACGCATACAGGAGTGGAGAAGCTGAAACAGTTATCACTCTGCAAGTTTTCGTGTGAGGGCTGGGAGTCGAGGGAGGTCAAATGTAGTCATTAGTCAAGCAACACTGAACACAAGCTGAAACCTCAGGATTGCTGTCATGTCACATGTCACCATGTGAGTCAATCGGGTTTCCTTGTTGGGGGAAAATGAAGTCAACTGCTGAAAAAAACCCCTTGGGTCATTTAAAAATCATAGAATCATAGATTCAGTGGCCTAGGCTGGAAGGGACCTTAGAGATCATTTAATCCAAAATAGACATAACTTGCATGTACGAGATATTGGGGGCTGTTCACTACACACTTGAGACGACCAAAGGGTTGCTTGCGTCTGCTCTGTGTATGCATATGCCCCAAGCAGTGCCCTGGTTTTAACACCTCTCTTCACTGCAGCATCTTCTGAAGGATCGTAACCTAGAAACAACCTTGCACTTGAAGTGGGTCTGCAGAATTACAGGGCACTGTCTGTTCTTACTCAGCAAAGTTTCTTCCTTGGCTGATGTGCAAGAATTGAGGGTTTTACAAAGTTACATGCAGAATGTAATGTAATGTACATGTAATCAAATACATAGTAAAACGATGCATTGCACCATTTTGCCGGTCAGGTTAGGACATAACTTGAAATTGTGTTGTTGTAGTGGATGAAGATGGTTCTGTGTTCCTTTTGAAAGCAAAAAAAAAACCAAACAAAAAAAAAATACAAAACCGGTGGAAGACTGGGGAAGATTCCTCCAAAATAATTACTTTCTGCTTCCTGGCCGCCTAATTGAAAAATCTTCAAATAGACAGTCTTATTACTGTGGACTTAGGCCAAGAAGTGACTGTACAAGAGAGTCCTATTCAGTGATTTTATTTTGGGGAGAAGCACGCTTTTGTTTTATGTATTCTGTTGAATCAGTCCTGTTAGATTTGTACTGCTACCCTAATTAGTAAGGCAAGCACAAATATTTTAGTAACACTGCCATAGTTTGCCTCTCTCTTCTAATCTGTTGTGTTAGTTCAGTGCTCCTGGAGACTGAACAATTAACAGAGTGACCTTAATGTGATGTTCAGAACCTCTGCTGGAGACACTTGGGAACAAAAAGCACAGCTCTGATATCAGGCTGAATTTTCAGTTGGAACAAGCTCACAGGCAGAGCAGTTTGCTCCACAGAACTTTTAAATACAATAAAAACGTCGATGTGGGAGTACCATTCTTGAGAGTCTCAGTTAAAATTCTTTGTTCCATGAGGACAGGGCCAAAATTGCATTGGATATGTTGCTCTATGGTTGCTTTTCCTTCAGTATAATTTGGAGATTAGTAACTGCTTTGTATCGAAAAGACAGGTCGGGCTGGGTTTTTTTTATGACTAGCTGAGCTGACTGGAAGGAAACGTGTGCGATCTGCTTTGCCGGAGGAAAAGATCACAGCCTCTCCCTGGAGAAGTGAGGTACCGTTTTGGCCAAACACCTGGCAGTCTAATCTGCTGCCTCTGTCACCTCTGCAATTACCTTCCAAGAGGGCGGGTCTTCATCAGATGCTGAACTTGGCACTACCAAAGCCAAAATGGTGTAAATGACAGACATAGCTGTGTCATCCTTACAGCTACATCTTCATTCCACCTCAAGAATGAGAGCCTTATGGAAAAAAGTAGGTAATTTTCAGTGCGCAGAGATGTGAAGATATTTAAAACTACTTTTGACTGTGTCCCTATCTTAAAAGATTTTAAAAGAAAATGAGGTGATCAAGTTCAAGTGATTTATGTACATGTCATCATGCATATGCACCAGGTGTGAATAACCTCTTCTATAATTACATTAATATAATAGTCTTATTCTAAATAGCCAAAAATTGTTTGGAATTCCATTCTTAACCACATTGGAGAAGGGATTATTCATTTAATAATATAATAATACTTAATAATCTTACTTTGATTGAATTTCTGGTGGTTTTGCTTAGGTATTTAGTATTGTCAAAGGTAGCCACGCAGTGTCTGATTCAAACTGATTTATAAAATTTTCTTCATTACTAGCATGTTTTACTTAATATAGTAGATGATTATAAAAATGTGTCTCAGCTCTTATTGTTAGTTTACATTCAGTATGTGTACATACTAAATAAGTTATTATGGGTGTGCCCTACCGAGAAATGTCTGTTTGACTTTTTTTTATTTTTTTTTTTTTTTAAGTGGGGAGTTAAGCGAAACTAGATCAGAAATAACAACAACTTTCTTCCTTTTTAATAGGTTTTCGAAAAATAAGTCTGGATGATCTACGAAAGGCTTACATTGTGAAAGATGTGCAACAATATATTCTGCATCGTTTAGATCAGGAAGAAGCTCTGAGACAACATCTCACAAAAGAAACTGCAGAAATGCTGAATCAGCTTCACATCAAAAGCAGTGGTTGCTTTCTGTATCTGGAACGTGTCCTAGATGGAGTTGTGGAGAATTTTATTATGTTACGAGAGATCCGTGATATTCCGGGGACGTTAAATGGCCTATATCTTTGGCTCTGTCAGAGACTTTTTGTGAGAAAACAATTTGCAAAAGTCCAGCCTATTCTTAATGTAATTCTCGCAGCGTGTAGGCCGTTAACCACAACGGAATTGTATCACGCAGTGTGGACCAAAAATATGACGTTGACGATGGAAGACTTTCAACGCAAATTGGATGTCCTGTCAAAAGTCCTTGTCGATGGACTTGGAAATACAAAAATCTTGTTTCACTACAGTTTTGCAGAATGGCTGCTGGACGTGAAGCACTGTACGCAGAAATACTTGTGTAACGCAGCAGAAGGACACAGGATGCTGGCCATGAGTTACACTTGCCGAGCGAAGGATTTAACACCCATAGAAGCTCAAGAGTTTGCGTTGCATTTAATTAATTCAAATCTACAGTTGGAGACTTCAGAGCTGGCGTTATGGATGATATGGAACGGCACACCTGTCAAAGACTCCCTGTCAACCTTAATCCCTAAAGAGCAAGAAGTATTACAGCTGCTGGTAAAAGCTGGTGCTCACGTCAACAGTGAAGACGACCGCACGTCTTGCATCGTTCGGCAGGCCTTGGAGAGAGAAGATTCCATTCGCACCTTGTTAGACAACGGAGCATCAGTAAACCAGTGTGATTCCAACGGGAGAACGCTCTTGGCCAACGCAGCGTACAGCGGCAATCTCGACGTCGTTAACTTACTGGTTTCCAGGGGAGCAGATTTAGAGATCGAAGATACTCACGGACAGACAGCACTTACCTTAGCTGCTCGGCAGGGACACACCAAGGTCGTCAACTGCTTGATCGGATGTGGGGCTAACGTTAATCACACCGATCACGACGGCTGGACGGCCTTGCGATCCGCAGCGTGGGGTGGGCACACAGAGGTGGTTTCTGCGCTCCTTTATGCTGGAGTCAAAGTGGACTGTGCAGATGCGGACAGTCGAACGGCGCTGCGAGCGGCAGCGTGGGGAGGACACGAGGACATTGTGCTGAATCTGCTTCAACACGGTGCTGAAGTTAATAAAGCTGATAACGAGGGCAGAACGGCTTTGATTGCAGCCGCATACATGGGGCATAAAGAGATCGTGGAGCACCTGCTGGATCACGGTGCGGAGGTGAACCACGAGGACGTGGATGGAAGGACTGCGCTGTCCGTCGCTGCGCTCTGTGTACCAGCCAGTAAGGGCCATGCCTCAGTGGTCAGTCTTCTCATTGACCGCGGTGCTGAAGTTGACCACTGTGATAAAGACGGCATGACTCCACTACTGGTAGCTGCTTATGAAGGACACGTAGATGTCGTTGATCTACTTCTAGAAGGAGGAGCTGATGTCGATCACACAGACAACAACGGCCGTACGCCACTTCTGGCAGCGGCCTCCATGGGCCACGCTTCGGTTGTAAATACGCTCTTGTTTTGGGGTGCAGCTGTTGATAGCATCGACAGTGAAGGGAGAACGGTTCTGAGCATAGCCTCTGCACAAGGCAATGTTGAAGTAGTACGGACTCTGCTGGACAGGGGGCTAGATGAAAACCACAGAGATGATGCAGGCTGGACGCCTTTGCATATGGCAGCTTTTGAAGGTCACAGGTTGATCTGTGAAGCTCTTATAGAACAAGGTGCTAGAACAAATGAAATTGATAATGATGGGCGTATCCCTTTCATATTAGCTGCACAAGAAGGTCACTATGATTGTGTGCAGATATTACTGGAAAATAAATCCAACATTGATCAGAGAGGCTACGATGGGAGAAACGCTCTCCGGGTTGCTGCTTTAGAAGGTCACAGAGATATAGTTGAACTACTGCTCAGCCATGGAGCAGATGTAAACTACAAAGATGCAGATGGCCGGCCAACACTTTATATCTTAGCATTAGAAAACCAGCTTACAATGGCTGAGTATTTTTTAGAAAATGGTGCAAATGTAGAAGCAAGTGATGCTGAAGGAAGAACGGCACTCCATGTTTCCTGCTGGCAGGGCCATTTGGAGATGGTACAGGTGCTGATAACGTACCACGCCGATGTGAATGCTGCAGATAATGAGAAGAGATCTGCTTTGCAGTCTGCTGCCTGGCAAGGTCACGTGAAGGTGGTACAGCTTCTCATTGAGCATGGAGCTCTGGTTGACCATACGTGTAACCAAGGTGCTACTGGACTCTGCATTGCGGCCCAGGAAGGGCACATTGACGTTGTCCAAATACTACTAGAGCATGGTGCTGATCCAAATCATGCCGACCAGTTCGGGCGCACTGCTATGCGCGTTGCAGCTAAAAACGGACACTCTCAGATTATTAAATTACTGGAAAAATACGGTGCGTCTACTCTGAATGGTTGCACTCCATCTCCAGTCCACACAATGGAGCAAAAACCGTTACAGTCCGTCTCCTCGAAAATGCAGTCGTTAACAATGAAGTCAAATAGTTCAGGGAGTACTGGTGGAGACATGCAGCCTAGTATGCGTGGCTTATCTAACGGGCCCGCTCACGCCTTCAGTTCTCCTTCAGAGTCCCCCGATTCTACGGTTGACCGTCAGAAGTCGTCTTTATCAAATAATTCCCTGAAAAGCTCCAAAAATTCTTCTCTCCGCACCACGTCATCTACTGCAACTGCTCAGACAGTGCCCATTGATAGTTTCCACAGCCTGTCGTTCACCGAGCAAATACAGCAGCATTCCCTGCCACGCAGCAGAAGTAGGCAGTCTATTGTTTCCCCTTCTTCCACAACTCATTCCCTAAGTCAAAACCATAATTCACCAAGCAGCGAATTTGAATGGAGCCAAGTAAAACCTAGTTTGAAATCAACTAAAGTGAACAAAGGGGGGAAAACGGACAACTCGGGCAAATCTGGGTCAGCTGGAAAAAAAATAAAACAAAGTAGTTCCTCCCAACCAAAAGTGTTAGAGTATGAAATGACTCAGTTCGATAAACGAGTGCCGATTGCCAAGTCTGGGGCAAGCGTGCCGCTTAAATCGGTGCCGGTAGAGCCGCAGTGCAAAATTCTGGTCCCTCCAGCTCAGCAAGAAGTTGGTCGATCTCAGCAACAGTTCCTAATTCACCAACAGAGTGGAGAGCAAAAGAAGAGAAATGGAATTATGACGAATCCAAATTACCACCTTCAGAGCAATCAGGTTTTTCTCGGGAGGGTTTCTGTCCCACGAACAGTGCAGGATAGAGGGCATCAGGAAGTACTGGAAGGCTATCCTCCCGCCGAGACAGAGCTCAGCCTTAAGCAAGCCTTAAAACTTCAGATTGAAGGTAGCGACCCAAGTTTCAACTACAAGAAGGAAACACCATTATAAAAGGTAACCTATCGGGTTGCGAAGGAAGCAAATACATGTATTTCACCGCGTGTATTTTAAATACGCTACATTAACATTTCGTTGTCTTTTATAGTCCTAATCACTTTCTTAATGACAGAATTCATTTTCTTAGTGAATGTTAAAATTGTAGCCTGGCGAGTATTCGTTTTGCTGTCATTTAAAAGCATCAACCGTAGAGGAATTACATCACTGTCGTATTTCCTGTTGCATTCTGATATGCTCAAATTGTGTCCCACTGACTTTGATGTCTGACTGAGTAAACCTGCAAGTTACATGTAGCAGTGTTTCATTATTTACAAAAATGCTTTTTAGGAAGCTTCTGAACCTTCTTGTGAGTTGCAGGCAACTACTTTACTTGGATTATAAATATGAAATCTCAGTGCTTTGGTAATTTACAAACTAAGAAGTTAAAACATTACACACACTAAAGCTTTAGTTTTATATTTCTGTCACTGTGAAGGTAAAAGAGATGGCATTCCTCAGAGCAAGATTACCATCTATGTTATGGTGCCCATTTTCTGACCATTCTGTATTTCTTCATCAGAGGAGTTCATGTAGATTTCTCACCTTCACTCACATACTGAATTTTAAACTGAAAAGGGAATTTTATGTAGTTTTTTCAGACTTAAATTGTCAGTGAGTCACTTAAAATAGAAATAGTTTTTCTCCTTCTTCCTGATGAGGTTTATCTTTTTTTAGGGTATTTGGGATGCATTAATAATTAATATGTTTTCTACTTGAATTTCAAAGCAGCCACGTCTTTATGAAGTGTATGCACATCTCTTATTGCTTATTTGCTTACTTTTGAAAACATACCTTTAGTTTATGTAAATGCTGCTCTTTTGACAGCTGAGACTGCTGCTCTTCAGAACAGGAACATTGTCACTAGCTGACTCAGTTCTGCTGCAAGTCATGAAACACTGCAGGTTTCTAGGACAGTCGCAGGTGGTGCAGAATCCACAAACGGGACATTTTCAGATGTCAGAAACACATAGACAGGGTTTTTTCCAAAATGTCCTGGAAATAAATTTCACTTTGATGGGATGCATATCTCTAGATGTAGGTCTCCTGTGACCTGCAGAAGGTTATAATACTGTGCAGGACTCAGCAGTGTTTCCTTGGGGTTGGCATTTTGGTTCATTTGAAATATTTGAGAACTAAAGCATTTCAAAAAGCTACGTATTCGAGCCTACACATTTGTAAAATGCAAATGTTGGCAAAGGAGCAGATGAGCTGTGGAGCAGGCAAAAGCAAAGATGCAGAACTACAGGATCAGGCACAGAAAGGAATAAGCAGGTGAGAGAGAATGGGCCCTAAATTTTTGTAGAAGACAAAAGGACTTCAGATTCCCACAGTTCCAAGTCATGTCCAAACAGGATTTAAATTTCTTCGTAATGTTTTTCCTCCCTCCATCAAATGGGTTAAAATGTGTAATTAAGAATGTATTTCCTAACTCTTCTGTACCTGTGCTTATGTTCATTGCTTGCTTTCGTGTTACACTTGATTGTAAAGAAATTGTATGGCTCTGACTTAGAATGTTTTGTTTGGGCCTGACCTATCATTAGAAGATTGTTTTGATGGGTTTTTCAATATAAAGCATGGTAAAAAAAATTTGAACATGCCACATATTATAAAACCCAAATTGGGCTTTGCTCTCTCTGGAACGAATAGTGCTTTATTGAAATTCAGAGGTTTTCTTTGTGAAGAACTTGGCTATGCAAGTGACCAAGCATATGAGGTGGTGGATAACTAAATCGTTTCTTTTGCTTTCTCCTCTAACAATTTTTTCGTCACTTCCCTTTAAATATGGCAGGTTCAAACAATTCTGTGTGTATTGTGAATTGCTTGGTGCAGGCTATAATTTACCTCCTCTTTTGCCAATTCTTGAGCACAAAAACAGTAATTTCTCTGGCCAATGAATAAATTAGTCACCTGTGGAGAATCACATCAGAAATGCTCAACCAGCACACCTGAGGAATGGATTTTCCGTGTCTGACTGCCACTTCTGAGCTCTGTTTGGGAAGCTCTGCTGCTGTGTAGCTGCTTTGGATGGTAGAGAGAAAAGGGAATCCGTCATGGGGTTTGAGTTAGGCAGGAAATGCTTTTCATCATGGCTAGGTTGTTGTGTGCTTTTAATTAGAAATGATACATCTCTCTTTGTTACAATGCTGTTTGTATTATGGAATATTTCAAAACTTAATGTTTTTATTTTGTACTTTTTAGGCCAATTCCACAATACTATGAACAGAAGCGCTTCTGCTCCGAATGATCTATCAGCTGGCTGGGATGAAAGCGTACAATGCTTGTTTAGTCCACCTAGAAATTCAAGAATGTGATTGCTACAGTACAGTTACCTTAATTACTGTAACGTGCCTACATTTTCAGGCTGCCTTCTCAGTATAACCCTCTGTGCTTCAAAAATTTATTTTGTGTACTTTGTATTTAATACACAGAATGAGCACTTTTTTTAATTTCTGAAAGATATATGCTGTATTTCCCTGACAACAGCTCAACGTGGTAAGAACAAGGAATTCTGATTTGCTATTCCAGAACCCTTGGTGCAGGTATATGTGCCACAGCGAACTGTGTATGGAAAGGCGGTGCTTTTTGTATTTATTTTCCTGTGGCTTAAAGAAAATAAGCAACCAGTTTGTCACATTTGCATTGTTCTAATGTATGGTCAGTTCCCTGTGTTCCCTCCAGAAATACAAGTCGCGGAACAGTATTTTATAAATACTGTACTTGTGTGTTCTGTCTTGTGTACTAGCTGTTCAGTGGTAGCAAAGGAGTCAGACTGCAACCGTCTGCAGTATCTGTGAGATTTTTTAAGAGGCAAAACCTACTGTCTGGTACCAGAGCATCAAATCCAGATGGCAGACTGACCGCTGAAAGCAGTAGGCAAATTTGCTCTTGGACTTTTGATCTTAAATAGCCTCCGTTATTGTTATGATGATGAGGTAACTGAATATGGGTATGTTTTAGGTGCTAAAGTAAAAGGTCGGATCCTGCTTTCATGTATATCTTTATATGTTAGAAACAGCTCTTTCTTTTTTCCAAGGTAAAGGACTCTATTGAGAATGTCAGTAAAACAAACCATGGAAAATACAGACGCTTTGTTCATGAGGCTGAGAGAATATACAGTTGCGAGTAGAGTGGAAAAGCAAACGGTTAGTAATACCTTTGTCAGGAGAGTGCAGAGATTACTGAGTTAGTCCTGTCCTGAGACAATATCTCCTTAAAGCACAAACTTGTATGAATGTGGTCACTGCTTCACATGGATTTTAGGTAGAGCCAGCATCTCCGTACCTGGAGCATGGTAAATGGGCAGTCTGGATAGTCTGTCCACGGGTAATGGAAAGGTTGTTCCCCACTCTCACAGCAAAAGAATTTCACCTATATGAAAGAGCAAAATCAAGGCCATTGTTGTGAAAGTGAACAGTGTGATTTTTTTCCATTGAATGGGCACATCTTACTTGTGCAGCTCTGTGAGTGATAAAATGAAACAAGTAGGCTATTTACTCCTACGAATGCAAGCTATATTCTACTACTCACCATTACACAGCCTTGCTCTTTAGAAAATAAGCCTATTTTTGTATGTATTTCTTCTAAAGGCTTGGGTTTCATCTTTTCCATCCTCTAGTTCTGATCATTCCACAAATAACAAGATAGAAAGCTGAGGTTATTTTTCATAGACGGTTAATTAGATGTATGGCTATCCTTAAACTTTGATAAATGGCCCCTGGATGTATACAAAGTGCATATTCTGAGGCACTGAAGGGCTCCGTGTTTTGTTATTATGATTTACTGTCATCAGCACATTTTTTTCTTTTTTAATATCTTACATCTCCATTCTTATTTGCTTGTTACTAAATGCAAAAAGCATCTTTTATAGTCAGGCGTTCAGCATATAGTAAAATTAGATGTTAAAATTGACACATGGCAATATTGATTATTCTGAATGTTTCATGTATTGAATTTCTTGTCCCTGTGGGACAATTATAAAATAAACATAATGGGAGTCTGGCAGAATGCCCTTAAGAGATTTAAAGGCTCAGTAAAAGAGGAAGTACCAAAATATTCTCAGCCAACTTGTTCTGAACCTCAAGTATAGTACATTTGCAATACTGTGCAAGACTACAGCTTTTCTTAGTTATTAGATGTATGTTTTGTTCTGTAGAAAGGGATCCCTGAGTGCTGACGTTTTTCTACTGACCTTGACTGTCATTGGGGTTATATTTATTTAATTTTATTCTGTTATTATTAGTTGCACCTTGTGGACAGAGGACGTAAAAATATGGCCATTTTCACAAGGGGCCACAACTTATAGGTAGCCTGAGGGTTTTTGTGTGAATAATATTTACATTTGAAATAGTTCTGTGGATTTCCAAGCCAGCAGAAAGTAGACCTGTTGAAAATGTTTTCAGAATTACATTGGTTACAGATTTTGACTATCGTTTTGGAACCGAACATGTATTGCTTTAAAACATCTGTTTTCTCAGAAGGTCTGTGTAATTCCACGTTGGCGTTGTGCACGATCATTCGTGAGGGTTTTGCATAAAAAGACAAGTTGTTGTTTCCCTGTTGTTTTGCTCTGTCCTGCTCTTCTCTTTCACATCTGTACAATCAAGCGGAGGTGAGTGGAGTTGCATAGCTGTGACTCTGGACAGTTTCTTTTGGCAATGTAACAGTTCTCACAACCTAAAAAAAAAACAGAATAAAACATGAATCCTGTTTCTCTTCATCCTGTTTCACTGGTCCTTCCAAAGTCCTCTCCACAGGATGTCTAAAAAGTCGGCGGGAGAGCTAGGCAAAAAGACCGTTCTATGGACACAGATATCAGTACTGTATGCATGTGGCAAAACTCTTCAGAAGAGAAATCCATTCAGAGAAACAGAGGCACAAGTGATGCATTTTTGTGGTCTTCTCTCTGGTCAGTATTGGGAACATCATCATTTATTTAAGGAAAAAAAAAAAGGTATTTTCCCTTGTCAATTACTCTGCTATGCAAATGTCTGTTATGCTTAATGTTCCTCATCTGGACTCCTCAGTTAACTTGGTTTGCAGATATACTGTTTTTCCTGGAGTGGGTTGTAAATAGCCTTTAATGTACATTGAATGAATTTCACATTGTAAAATTTTTATTTTATTCCTTGTATTATATTAAGCGAAAATCCCTGTGTATATGAAAGTGCATAATAAATATATTTGCTTTTCAGCAGACATCTAACTGTTTTAATTTTACTACCTCGTTTCCTGGGACATCTCAGGAAAGGATTATTAAACGTGATTAACATTTGTGTGGTACTTAATGAAACATGATGTATGTGTCCGGTGGGCAATCTAGGCTAGCAAAACTCAGACCCCGACATTAATTCCTATGACCCTGCGTATCACTCAGCTGATCTTTTTCACGCTAAGCTGCGTCAGTGCTGAGAATTTGCAGGAGAAAATTCCCTACCTGTTGTTCTTGTTAAAATCACCATTCTATACCACGTATACCAGGAGGGCCAATAAATTCGATATTTGGGTTGCTCTAAGTTATTTAGCACTTAATTATCTTTCATCAGTGTTTCTCTGTGGCATTTTCATTTTAAGCAAAAGCTCGCTACTGGTGGCTACTGCTTTTTCTTGAACCTGCTATTAAAATAAAGTAGGAGAGAGGTTTTCCTGTCATTGCAATAATCCCATTTGTCCCTGGCAACTTGTCCCACCTCTGCTTCAGATGCTATACCCCCTGTGACCGCTCTGAGTTGTTGAGTGTGAAGGAGACGTTTGGCCATGCTTGCTGCAAATGATGGGGTCAAGTTTCCCTCTCCGTAGGCAGGTTCACACTGTTTCTGGCTGTCGATGTTCATGGGTCGACTGGTTTCTAAGAGGAGAAGGACAAACAAAATTATCAGGAATTGTTGACTCTTTTTCGGTGGTTTCTCACAAAATTGTTGACCCTCTTGGGTTATGTTTGTTACATCTGAAGTAACAAAGGATACTATGTGTTAGTTGAGTGGCTGTTTTACATTGAGGCAAAGAATCCTTTTCACTGAATTAATCTGAGTAAGTTATGTTATGTTCCAGAGACACACATTTTCTTGAGATAATCGCTGTAATGCTATTTAAATAAAAATATTCCACACCTGCTTTTAATCTCTCATTCTATGGAATATAAACAACCACACTGAATAATGCTTCACGTCTTCTGTGAGATCTTTACAACAATTTGGCTTTTGTAATGCATGTATTTTCCAAAATAAAGCTGGGACCAGTTGGCACAGTGAATTGAAGCTTTTCAGTTGGAGGCCCTGTGAGAGACAGCAATGAGAATTTGGCATCGATCTACATCCTAATCATTTTTCTGCTACAAAGAGTCACAGAAATAGGGTATGGGACTGAGAAATCTACTTGGCAAATCATTTTATTAAATAAGCCTCCAAATTTATACGTAGGTAATATAAACAAATTGACCTTCAGAATGAAAATGCAATTTGCGTTTGTCCCAGAAAGACCTACTGTTCTCACTGCTCTTGTAAGTTTGTGTTAGACCAGCCAAGGCACAGAACTATACTTAATTACAGATAGATTTTAAGCTAGAGAAAAATGACTCCTAACAGACTCTTGTGATAATATCTTGCTTTTTCAGCAATTTGGTTTATATGCTGTAACTGTTTCTGATGGATTAAGAACACAGCAAAGGATTTTGTGGTTTGGTTTAGGACCTTTTTATAATCTCTCTGCCTCATTAGCTCATCTTGGACTCCCCAGTTAGTTCTGTAGTTGCCTTTTGAGCTTGTTCTTTCACCTATGTTCTTGTGTATCCTTGAAAAAAGAGGAGATGGGGAAGGGTAGCTTTAGGTGTGAGGAAGAAATTATTTTATGTGAGCGTGGCGAGACACTGGAACAAGTTGCCCAGAGAAGTTGCAGATGCTCCCTCCCTGGCAGTGTTCAAGGCCGGGCTGGCCCGGGCTTGGAGCAACCTGGTCAGGTGGGAGGTGTCCCTGCCCATGGGAAGGGCTTGGAACTAGGTCATCTTTAATGTTTGCTCCAACCCAAACTATTGTGTGCAAGAGGAAAGGTCTATGCCGGGTAGAGCTAATCAGAAAAATCATTGCTACTTCTTCAAATCTAGAAGGTTTAATGCAGTTATCTCTGGTTTAACAGTTCCTTTCAGTTGAAGTACTACTTCAGGCTTTACATCCAAATTGCTCCCAGCCCTCTGACAGAAGGATGTTGGATCTCTAGCCAGAAGGTGTATCAGGTGGCTGGTCATTTCAAGTAAGAAATGGGGGGAAAAAAGCCACTCTTTATGAGATTTTTTTTTTTCCCTGTTGATTAGCTTGTTGGGAAGGACTGAAATCTTTAGCTTCCAAGTCTACAACAGTGTTTACCGTTGTTCTTATTGCATGCTAGTCTGCTACAGAAAACTCTCTTTTACTTGCTGCTGATCTGTGTTAAATAGCACAAGTTTCAGAAACCCTCATCCCAGTCTGTTTACTATTCCTAAATTTTATTATTATGTTGTTGTTTAAATGATGACAGGTCATGGACTTAAGAGAAGTCTGACTCGCATAATGTGCGCAAGCTGCTGCCCCTTAAACAGTGGTTTCCCAGCTGTGGTCTGCAAAACCCTCATGATTCATGAATGAATTTTAAGGGCTTCGTAAAAAGGTAACCAAAAAAAAAAAAAGCAGCAAACCTATTATCAGATGACTTGAATTCATAAGGAGGCCTTAGGCATTTTCAATAAAAAAGCCTGAAAACCACAACTCTTCAGTTCCAGCTAAGCAAGTTGTGGGTTTAAGGCTAGAAATTTTTGATGCACAAGTTGGTTTGGAAGCAAATAAAAATGCAAAAAGTTTGAAAGTTGTTCCAGGTACCTAGTACAGTTTCTCTAGTCAAAGCCTGGCAGTTGGATTATGATTTGATTTCAAGATATGGTTTTTATAATTAAGTTTTGTTTATTACAGGCCTAGGGCAAATCATAAATGTTTCCTGCTGAAAAAAACCTGTACATAGGCTGATATTTTGCTTTCTGCATGCAAAACTAGTATTCCCAAAAGAGAATAAAGTATACAGAAAAGTGTAGGTCCAATTAGCAGCTGAGGGTTGTCTTAGAAAGGCCAAATCAGGGTAAGTTAAAGTAGGTATTTGTAATATTTCATTTGACCGTGTTAAAGATTTTTCCCTTTCTTTCTTACTGCTGGATCTATATTGAGAAAGTCTATTTTATTTGGAACAGATGGAGAAGGCAAGAACTTTTTTGAGAGAATCCTTTGCAAGATGCTTGGTGTCTTGAATAAAGGAGCTTGCCAGCAAAGAAACCTCCTAGTTCCCGATGACATTGCAGATTTCTTGGTCAAGTTGATGCTGTGAAAATACTAAGATTCCAGAGAGGAGAATTTAGGGGACAAAAGAGAGCAAGCTGTAGGTTTACTTATTTTTTTTTTAACTTCTTTGATGTAATGTGTTTTTGGTCTGCATCGCCTAGGGGAAAGAGGTTTTTTAACTATTTTTTTAAAAAAAATCAGGTAAATTGTAAAATTCTCTTCTTTCCATTATGAGTTAAGGCTGTGGGCAAAGGTATTGTGTGCTTGCTATGTCATGGCAAACATCGATCAACCTTATAGGGAGATGCTTTAAAATTCAAAGCTTTATTCATAGATAACAGAGTGGACCTTTACTGCCATTTATTCTATCTTCCATTATACTGGTTTTCTGTTTACCATTGTATTTTCCCCAAGTACAAAATCCAGTCTTACTCCGCAGTGTATCTGGACAAAACGCAGTGCTACAGTGCTCAAAGTTACAATAATAATAACAATAATAATAACAATGTAATAATTACACTGCTATTTTTTTCTATATAATTTGTCTAGAAGGTTTTTCTTTTTACCAATAAATCCTAAAAACACTTAAAAGAAAAAAAGAATACAAGATAAAGAAATGTTTGCCCTGTCGATCACTTCACAGGCCAAAAACAGAGTCAGGAAAAGCCACTGGGTCTCTCCTAGCGCTACGCAATTCTGCTGCTGTGAATACCGTGTTGTCTGACATTAATTCCTTTCTTGCTTTTTTTTTTTCTTTTTTCTTTTTTTTGTTTCCAGTTGCTTTTTCAGCATTTGCAGTACCTCAGGCTGGAGGCTCTCCACCCAGCCGGGTGCCGCCAGTTCAAGCTCTGTGGCCAGCCCTTGGAGCTGTGTCGGAGATGAGTCAGCTCCGATTTGGAGGCCTCTCGGCTCTCAGATTTGGCCCGGGTCGGGCGGAGAACTACCTGGCCTGGGTGCTCGAGTCATGTGGCACATGGGAGCTCACCAAGCTCTCTGTGGACGCCTGCTCATTTTTGCCACCACAGTCAGATCTTTTAAAAGCCCCTCTGGGGGGAAAAAAAGTAAAAAATATTACGCTTATCCAGAAACGTGACTAACAGGGAAAAACACAAGACTTTTTCAGACTTTATGAGAAGCAGTATTGCACATAAATCCCAGCTTTTGTGTTCTCGAGCCAGTTTTCTCTTAATGTAATACTCTGAACTGAATGGAAGATGAAACATTGTGAATGTTTCTATCTCTGGTAACGTTTAATATCTCCCTTGTGCCTTGGTTAGCTGTCGGTCTTCTGACAAATTAATGGGGCTCTCTGTTTCTGAAGGCTGTCATTTGGTAGTATTCATTTAGAAGCAAGATCTTTTTTCGGCCCAATAATCAAAGCATAGTCATTTTTCAGAAGCTGGATAGGACTGAGCTGTCTGCGTATCTTTCCAGCTACACTTCTCTCAGATGCAGGAGGCGTTGGATGTACTAGATCTAGTTGTGTGAGAGAAAACACGGTGCGGGGACTGGTTCGCAACATCTCGGCAGTCTTCGAAAGGCGATTCGCTCATTGCCCAATCTAAAGTATTTCAGAACAAACCTTGAGATTATCAGTGGGTGCATAATTAAGAGCAAGACTCGTCATCTGTCTGCAGGAGGTGTTCACTGCAGACCAGGGGCAAGGCAGAAATGCCTTTGCTCTGGCTCTGTTGCAATGTTTGCCCTGTTAATACCAGAGTTAATTCAGTCTACTTGTCTTCTGTCAAGATTTCCCGTAAGACAACTGGATGAAGTTGGTTTTGAAATGATCTTCCTAGTCACTTCTTTAATGTGTGTAATAAATGAACAAAACTTATGCAGGGACACTCTTATTTACATGGGGTAGAGACTCCCTCCCTGAGCACTTACACTGATTTCCATAGTAGTACTTAAAGAGTGCAGTTCCCTTCCCTTGAAGCAAAAGTAGCAGAGTCTGCACCAAAATGGATATTACAGTGCTTTTTTGGCTCATGCTGCCACCTCATTTATATCAACGTTGCTTTTATAAAAGCTACTTCTTTCCCTTTTGCCAAGACAGAGCGATGAGTTAAAGAACAGCCATTTCAGGACACATCATAAATTCATCCAGCCCAGCGATCTCTCATTAGCAATGACCAATATCAGATGTGAATAGAAGAGTATAAGAACAGGGTAAACTTCTAATGATTTTTTCCTTTGAATGCTCTCCAGCAGTTTGTGGTTCAAGGGTTTCCAAATCCAGAGACAGGGTCTTTGTCTTTTATATTTTATATATTTGTCATTATTAACTGTATCAACCAGGAACGAGTGGCTGGGATGGAAAAAGCACATGGTAATTTTTTAAAAGGATATAATATTTGTTCTTTAAGGGTATGACCACTGTGCAATCAGCTACTGAACACAAATTTTAATCCCTAAGTAGATTTATACCAGAGCTCTATAGGTCAAAAAATCTTGTTTGGTATGGAATAAACGTACAGTACTTGATATTAGTGTTACACAATGCAGAAAGTAAAGATACTACTTGAGGCAAAAAGACTTCTTCACATCTGCTAGAAACCTGTTTTGCAACAAGCACGAAAAATCATCGCACTGCTACAGATCCTTGCAGGGAACCTAGCAGGTCTTTTTGCCTAGAGACAAGACAATCCCAAAAGTGAAAATCTCAGAGTTATTGTTTCTTTATTAGCAGTTGACCACATGAAAAATCTTGAATGTCAATTCACTGTCTCTTCAACTGTTAGTCAAGGCCATCAGATGACAGTAGAAAGGAATGCATACTCTCTAAAAAGACTTTTCAAAATTAAAGGTATGCACAAAGGGCAACACAGGTGCAAGAGAGTGGTACCATCACACTTCACAATCAGTATAGCTGTGCAGCACATCAGTACCTGGGTGAAAAGGAAAGTTAAGGCAACAGATTTGCTCCCTTCTGCATTTTCAAAGGTCCCAGTTTGCAAAACCATATTTCCGGGATCAAACTCTTGCCTTGCAGAAATAATGACTATTTGTCTTTTCAATCTGTTTCCATTTTACTCTGTTATTTTCATAGATCACGTGGATGATGACTAGAAGCTGCCAAGGAGTGTCAAGCTGGTTTAAACGTGATGTTCCCCACACTCTTCATCTACTCCTTTAGAAATGAACCAAGTTTCCACAACTTAGATAACACTGTGGCCAAAGTACTCCTTGGCTCTTCCAGCTTTCCCACTCAGGCAGGTCTGCTTGGTTGCGGGCATTGTTCCTCACATGGGAAAAATAGAGTCTCAGTTAAACTTGCTCTGTTCTTCATTTAGGCATCCTAATTTGGGGGAGAAGTTCTGCTGAGCATGGAGCTGGACAAACAGAACAACACACTGTCTCTTGCCGCAGCGGTACATACTAACCTCGGGCAACAGGTAAGACATCTCCTGGACAAGGAAACAGTGAGGTGGCAGAATTGATGACAGTATTTAGTTTTTTCTCTAATAACAAATGAGAGATGAGAGTGGGAATCAAAACCTTCAAAACCAAACACAAGTAGCTCCTTGTTAATATGGCAGAGGAGGGGATGCCAATTCAGAGACAGGTGGTGTAGCAAGATCCATCCTAGAAAAACTGTCTTTGAACGTTGACTCGGGGTGGATATTGCTCAAGATGTGAGATAGGGGAGCTTGAACTTGTGAGAAGAGACAAGTCATATAGCCAAGTGACTGCTGAGACTGACAGAAGCGGTCTTGAAAAGGAAGGTCTGAGCTGAAGATCAGATTAGTGACAGGATGAGTGTACTCCTTGCTACTAATGCAGTCTGGGCAGTCCCCTTTTTAGGATCGGCTGGTATGAGGACATGATTTAGATATCAAGGGTGCTGCCATAGCATTAAGGTAGAAAGTAGGCCAGCACATTGTGACTGCTCCCTTAGGATGTGGGCTTTAATCTGTGCATTTTTCAGTTTGCAATTACATAAGGCTATTTAAGATGGTTTCTTCTATTTGGAGGATGTTTACCTAAGCGGGCTGTGCAAGAGCTTGTGTGTAGCAAGGCAGGGACTGGAGTACGGTCACTGCATCCTACGCTGGCAGCCGGAGCCTGAGCCAAGCACGCTTCCAGACAGGCAGGCAGTCTGCCGGTAACTCCCAGCCCACCTGCCATACTGCTGGGGAGAAGTTCCATCCTTCAGGGCTGTCGAGTCTCTTTCTCAATGTGAAATGCAGGCAGCTGATGCCACAGTTCATTCTCTTGTAGGTAAGATTAATAAAAGACAGGGTCTCCAGGTAGACTCCCTGAAACGTGAGTACTGTGGGACACGCCTGGCAGTGCAAACATCCACATACCGACCTGGCTTCTTCAACCTGCGCTGGCTCCTGCGAGGCACACTGACGGAGGCAGGAGGAGGCAGCTGAGCCCAGGGCTGCTCCTGAACTCGCGTGAGAGAGGACCAGGCGGCGAGACCTGCGTGTCTCAGCCCGT
>NW_009699842.1:0-324 GCF_000703405.1 Apaloderma vittatum
GACTGAGCTCGGGGTGGCTCTGGCCGTCGGCGCTGAGCAGGGTGCGAGCTGTTCGACCTTGCCTTGAGCAGGCTGCCCGTGCCGGGCTGCGCTCGAGCCAGCCCGTTAATTGCCGTTGCAATGAAAGAGCGTGATGCACAGCCGTAAGTTACAGGCCCCCTGCAATTCTCTCCTTGCACGGTCGGGTTTTGTAGAAAGCCCTGGATTTAAGCTTGGATCAGCTCTGAGCGCGATGCAGGGTTCTGACCGACGTGGTGGGTTTTCCTAAAAGGCGCGCGAACAGAGCCCTGCGGGAGACTCTGCCGCCGGCGCGCGGGGGGCGGG
>NW_009699842.1:448-2923 GCF_000703405.1 Apaloderma vittatum
GAGCTCCCGCTGGTCGTTCCAGAGGGGATGGGCTTGAAGTACAAGAAAATGGTTTTTAAATCTGACTTCAGGCTGGGCTTTTTGAAGGCTGATCTTATAACTTACTGTGTAATCAAATAATTTATTATGCTTGTAATTTATGAATAAAGCTGCCCTAATACTTTAAATTCTTAAGGCAGAGGAGAGCAGGCAGTACGTGTTGACGACGCAGAGAACACTCCGTTTATGAGCAGTTAACGCCTGTGACTTGGTACCTTTTAGTGAGCGGGCTTTGCCTGTTCCAAGTACTCCAGTGTCACATCCAAGAGTTCTGATTATTCCCATATTTGTCACGTACTGCCAAAAGCCTTAAAGACCGGTTCAGAACAGGAAAGCTGCTGTGTCCCTGGACGCGCTGGGAAAGCTCTTCCCTGGAAATGTGTATCCCGGTGCAGCACCAGCAAAGAACATTCCTGATGGGCTGTGCTGCAAGTTAACAGGCGGTGCAGGAGGAGCCGTCGCGGGCGCTGCCAGGTCGGTGCAAGTTTAAGGTTGTTCTTGAACTGCTGCCTCCAGGTTTGTGTTCTTTCCTAATAGTCACCACGTGAAGCTCAGAAGTAAGGAGATAAGTTCATGCCCTGCCCGGTGCTGGTGGGCTCTGTCGAGGAGCTGAGTGTTGTTATTGAAGAGTAGTTGGAGACTGGTGAGCCCTGAGTGGCCACAGAGAGTTCTCGTGTAAATATTTGATTCCTTTAAATGTCCTTTACGCGGGCAGAGGCAGCCTGGCCGGTCGCTCCTGCGCTCACGGCCCCATGCTCCCGCTAAGGCCGGGCAGGGAGGCTGCAGAGCTTGAGACAGTGTCGGTGGCCGGTGATTCTGATTGTTGAATTTGGGTTTTCTGTTACCTGGGATGTCAGTCGGAAGCAGGAGGCTCGGGAGCCTCTGTCAGTGACGCTGGCAAGAGGAAGAAGATGCGAGCCTGACTGCAGGGAGCGCGAGCTCGGCTCCTGCGCTGCGCAGAGGACGTCCTCAGCACTTGGAGTGTGTCCCAAAACCTGCCCTGATGTTGGACTTGATCTAGAATTGACTTTCAAGAGTGTTTATAGAGTAATGTCCGGCACGTGCCGGGAGCGAGGCATCGCTCTTCTCTTGGTGAGTCCTTCCTGAGCTTTTCCTAGAAGCCAGGGAGGAAATCCGTTACTGGCTGGTATCCACTGTGATGTCAATCTGGAAATGTTGCGTACAGGGTGGTTTAGTTTGTCCCTCCGGTTTGGAAATGGCTTGGGCAGCGTGATTTCCTTCCTACCCTCTTCCCTCCGTTTCCCCAGCAGGACAGCGGGTCTTTGCAGTGACCTGTTTTCTCAAACGATCTCTTTGCTTTTGAGCAAATTTGCCCGTGTGACTTCCGTGGCACCTGCTGCGTGGCTGTGGGCACTGGTCAGCCCGACCTCCCGCCCTCGGTCCCTGTGACCCGACTCCGTGGGCTCAGTCCCGGGGTCGCTCTGTCCGGACTCTCCCGTTGCTGCTGCACGTTCTGTCCATGTGAGAAGGGACCATCGTGTCCCCATCCTGCGCTCTGCGCCGCACCCGACATTGTGTTGGCTGGTTTTGCTGCCACCTCACGCTGCAAACTGATTTCTCTCGTTGCTGGTTTCCCCCAAGAGATTTTTTTTTGTATGTTTTGTTTTGATTTATTTTGCTGCTCTGCAAGTGTCTCCTCCTCGGCACGTAGTGTTTGGGGTCTGCATTATCTTTCCCCAGCTGAACCGGGCTGCAGTTCTGTAGGTTGGACCCTATCTCGTTCCCTGCCGTGTTTCTGACCTCTGCAGGTTCTTTAGTACTTCAGCGTCCCCACAGGAGTTTTAAAAGCCTCTTAGTTTACCCTCTCCAAATACAATTTTCCTGCTGCTTCTCCTCGATCCTTGCAGTTGTGCAAGCCTGGTTTTGTGCCTGCACGTTTCCCTGCGTGAATCATTTTCAGTCTCACCTGCTCGGTGCTTTTCTGTTGGGTTTTAATTCATCGCTGGGCCCTTCCAGCCGTTCTGTGGCAGGGGCTGCTCTCTCGACCAGGTGTCTGCTCTTGCCTGTTGGTGACTGAGTGGGGAGTTTCCTGTGGGGAAGGAGTTCTTCAAAGTGCAGCCCTTGTGCCCCTTCAGCTCCCTTAGTTTCTTAACCTCTGTTTAGTTTCTTAATGTCTGTTCTCTTAAGAGATGATAAGGCACCATCTAAGACCCAGAATGATTCCTAAATAAATGAAGCTGCCCGTAAGAATGAACAGTTCTTTATTCCCTGTGCCCGTTGCGAGGGCGCTCTCACCCCACGGGGCACTGCTGGCTTCCAGGCCTGACTCTGGTTCTCTTTTCCACACCTTTCTCTAAGAACGATTGATCTATTTTTCTTTCCCCTAGCGAGAATTATTTTCTGTAGGAACGACTCGCTGTCTTCCCTAGGCGGCGCAGAAAGCAGGCTCCCACGCCGTGCGGCCAGCAGCCGGCA
>NW_009699842.1:3010-4528 GCF_000703405.1 Apaloderma vittatum
GCCCCCGCAGCTCCGCCAGCGGCGTCGGGCACTTGAGGCGTGTGGCCGCTCCTTTGCAGCGCCCAGACCCTGAGGGCTGAGGACAGAGCGCGCTGCCGTCCCACGTACTTGTGCCGGGACTGGCACTGAGGAGATCAATCTTCAGACAACAAAACTTATTATTTCAAGAAACAGAAACACGATTTTCAGAGTGATCCGACTTCAGAAGAGAGGGACAGTAGAGCCCAAGGACTTGTGTGTGTGAAAAAAATACAGAGGAGGGAAGCAGCGGGTTTTTCCTTCTTTTTTTTTTTTTGTGTTCTTGCCCTCCTCCGTGCTGCCGGGTGGGCATCTCGGGGTTTTCCCTTTGCTTGCCCCTCCGGGACAGCGAGTGGAAGGGCGATCCCTTGGGAGCGCAGCCGTGGTGCTTCACACCAAAGCGGGATTGGCTGGGCATGGCTGAGGAAGATAACCGGTGCGTGTAGCCTTCGTGATTTTATCTTTTTCAAAATCCACAGAATGTGATAAAAGAAAGGTGAACCTTTAAGACATACACTTTGCTTAATGAGGTTTTCTTGCAGAGTCCGTAATTCTGGAGCTGCGAGTGTAAAAGGGCACAATTTCTGTGTCCCTCTGTTGTTCTGGGCTAACTCACAAACCTCTCTCCTTTTCCTTTCGGAGGGTGGAACGCGCATGAATTGGTCTCTGGGATCAGACAAAGCTCTCAGAGCCCTTTATCCATTCCTGGAAGCTCCTTGCTCTGCGTCCGAGGGATGTTTCCGGAGGTTGCTGCTGGGTACCATTTGGCGGTGGAATATTTGTGACGGCGGGTGTCTTTACCGTTGGTTGTCTTTGTCCCCTGTGTGAACCCGACTCGACTGAACTGTTTGGGAAGAGGGAGGAGAAGACCCCGCGGTGTTTGGCCCTAGAGCAGCACCGTAACATTCGTTAATGCCATGTGCGTGGGGCGACCTTCATGCCTGTGTCCGTGAATGCTTTTAAGTCACAGGAGGGTTTAGAAAAAAGTGAGCAGGTCTGGGCTTGCGTTAGGCAGCGTTTAATCACACGGGTCTCGCATTTTGCACCTGTTAGGTCTGACTGGCCTCTGGAGCCCACGAGTGGCAGGGGCCGAGAGCAGAACCTGGAGCCCGCAGGAGCCCCGTCTTGAGCCCGCAGAGCTGCTTGAGGCCGGGGTTCCAGTTGCTGGGGCTGTTCCTTTCATTTCTAGGCTTTTATGCGCCCCACACGTTGGCCAAGAAGTTGTAGATGGTTTCAATTCCAACGGGGAGAGCTAAACCTTTAGGTGAAACGTGTGTAAGTTCTTTGTTTCAAGCCTTTTTGCTTTCCCCTGGCACCAGGGTTCCCGCTGCTTGGGCTGAGCAGAGCCCGGCTCCAGCAAACCGCGTCACTGGGGTCACCAGCGCTGGCTCGTCTTTAACGTCAAGCAGGGACACCGTGAGGGACTGAACCGTCACTCCAACCCCCAGCATCGGTTCTGTAAGGGACGACAGTTGCACACTGGGGGGTGAGCGCGTGCGG
>NW_009699843.1:0-456 GCF_000703405.1 Apaloderma vittatum
TGCATCAGCCCCCATCCCGGAGGATGCTCTTCAAGCATCCACTTGGCATCCTCAGCCCTATCAGGGATGCCTCCCTGCAAGGAGGAAGGGGGTTGGGGCTCCAAAAATCTCCAGCAAGAAGCATTATGCAGCCCTCGGGCAGGGCTGCAAGAGAGGGAGCAAAATCCCTGTGAAATACCCCCACAGCCCCTCTACTGAGCAAACCTGGGCAGGGAAAGCTCTGCAGTCGGTCGGAGCATCCCGAATAAACCCGGCTGCAGAGGGGGCTTTTATCCTCATCCTGAGCCTGGGGATTTTTCTGGCATCCCCGGGAGCAGCAACAGTTGGGGAGAGGGGTATAGGCAGGGGTGTCTGGGGAACCTTTCCACCCTCCCACTGCATCGGGGCCGATTTTCTCAAAAAAAAAAAAAAATAAATTGAAAACCATATATCTATATAATCAGAAAAATCCCGCGG
>NW_009699844.1:0-19532 GCF_000703405.1 Apaloderma vittatum
CTGGGTTTTAGCTCAAACCCAGGACATATATCCATTGGTACACAGGGATTTGGATGAAACTGTCACCTCAGGAAGTTCCTAAATGCATGTTTTGCCATTGCTGGAGGTCAAGAGGACATGTCGGGAGAAAGTTCAGCCTATGCAGAGCCCTGGCTGTGCCCCGTGCGTCTGCTGCTGTCCACCATACAGGAGAGTCCTGTGCTGGATGGACATTATCCAGTCTGACAGTTCTCATTACTACCTCGCCAGCAGTGACCATAGTCTGCTCCTGCTCCATGATGAGGGTGGATGAAATGGGCAGGTGAAAGAAGAAACACCAGAAGCTCTGAAGCAAAAGAAAGATACGGGAGAGAACGACAGGGAATTAGGAGACCACACTTGTGATTGACCTGGGGCTGCTGGATAGCTCCAAACTAGCATTTTTTTAATTGTGTTTTTGTGTGTCACATTATCCCCATCTATAAAATTTGTCTTTTTGAATCTTCTATGGGGACTATTAGTATTAAAATATTAGTAAATATGAAACACAGGAGGTGCCATCTGAACATAAGGAAACACTTGTTCACTGTGAATGTGACTGAGCACCGGCACAAGTTGCCTTGAGAGGCTGGGGAGTCTTCCTTCCTGGAGATATTAAAAACCCAGCTGGACATTCTCCCGGATGATTGGCTTTAGGTCACTCTGCCTGAGCAGGCAGGTTGGACCAGATGACCTCCAGAGGTCCCTTTGAACTTCAGACATTCTGTGATTCTGTGATTCTGAAATAAAAATATCAGTAAATATTGAATATAGTTAAAATGTTAGGACTATTCACATTAAACTATTGAACCTGCCTGGAGGTTCAACAATGTGCTTGAGAAAGAAGAGGAGCCACTCTCCATTTAAAGGGAGTGTTTAGGCATGTTTTCTGACATGGTCAATAGTTCAGTGCTCTATGTAACCTGCTCTTTTATGAGGATTGCCTTGCGCTGTGTTTGGGTACTTCTTGAGACACACATGAGTGAAGTCATAGTTGCCATCCTCCAATGTCTTTAAAATGTCTCAGCAGGGCAAAATGCTTTCACTGTCTATGTATTGTCACCAACTTCTATATCTGGAGCTTTGCCTTTGTTTGACTTTGATGCATTTATCTGGGCAGATGACCTTAAATGAGCTCACAAACACATCTGCAACCGGACAATATGAATTTTGCCCTGGGGAGAAAACAGAAATGTTTGGTTGGTATGTCAGTAACAGGGTCTCCAGATGTGGACTCCTCGGTTTACACCTGTTCCCAACTGCTGCTCTGTTCTTGTGCAGAGTGGGTCTGCGCTGCAAACACCTTGGCTAGCCATTGCAATGGTACCCACACCATGAGCACAGTGTTGCTTGGTTTTCTTATTACGTGAGTTCTGCAGCCTCAGTACATAGAGTTATCACACCTGGTTGCTTCTAAACCCCAGGTTTACATGGGTATCTCTTTATTACACTGCAATCAATGCAGCAGATACCCCCAGGTGAACGTGCAGCGTGCCCGTACTGCTGGCCAAGGTGGGTGTTATGCAACACTAGTGAGACCGCTTTAGCTGGCTTATCCAAAGTAACTAGATAGGAAGCAAAACTGTAATATTTATTGTTGCAAGTTAACAAAATGAGTCCCTTAAACACTGCAGTTTTTCATTGTGCAAGATTTTGCATTGCCAGTTAATCTTTTAATTTTGTTTATTAAGGGACAGAAATATGAGAGGGAAAATTCACTTTATCTCAGACTTTACCTCAAAGCATTGTTACCATATAAAATAAATACCTTGGATACTAAAGCACAGAGATTTGGGTACAACCAAAAAGAAGATATAGACAAGATTTAGATGTGTCTATGTGAAGCTGCAGTTCTGAAAATTACTCTTTGTCTGCCCCTAAATTTGGAAGATTCAACAGGGTTGTAGCTTTATTAATTTCAAAGCAATGCCTATATACACATATGTGTGTATAGAAGGAGATACATATGCAAAGACTTGACAAGCTTGAGCAGGGTCAAATTCGGTTCACAAAGTGGGAGCAGAAATTGTGGGTTCCTTCCACATCAGCTCTGGTGTGGAATCTCACGACATTCCCTGGCATGCAGGGAGCTTCTTGCAGCAAGGAGTTGTAGATGCTTTTTCCTGGAGAAACTCCTTTTGTATTTTACACAAACACATTAAGGTTAGTTCGAATTCATGTATTCTGCATGAAATATATCCATCTTATTTACAAGCAAAGTTTAATCTTCCACTATTTTCAATTTTTAAGATAAAATGTAAAAATATATTGAGCCTATGTAAGACGGCAAGCTGCTGACAGTCTAACAAAATGTATAGACAAAGAGGGGAGAGGAGAGTTAAAGAAAAAATGCTGTTTTTCTGCGTGTTTCACCCCACACTGAGCTGTAACATTTTCTTTCTTGCTTTAATCTTTTCTTCGTATCTCACTTGTTGTTATAACTTTTGCCTAATTTTTCTCTCTCTTTTTTCTTTATGCTATTTTTTCATATAAATACAAAAAGCACAGCAGTAAGCATTAAAATCAGCAAGATCAGAACGACTTCAGCTGGCTTACAGCAGGGATGAATTTCCTCCCTTGCCATAGGCTGAGCAAAGGAGAGGAGATGAGGGTTTCTTTAACGTAATCAGATTCAGACCTCTCACATTCATGCAGGTTTTAAATCAACAAGGTCACGGTGTTTATCTGTCCACTCTTTCTCATTGTTGGTTGCTTTTATGACCGATGCTTTGGTTTTCTTGAGACATACTTTATGCCATGTTGAAATGGTTGAGAGATGATTTCCTCAGTGCAATTCATTGATTAGTAGATTAATACTAGAGACACAGATTTCTGTGGATTTACATTTTGCTTTGAAAAGCAGAAATGAAACTTTACAAAAATGGCACAGTAGCATTATAAACCTACCTGGCAGCAGCAGTTTCTGAGCTTGAAACAAACAACAGCAGTGAATTAGGCCCTGAAGTTTAATGAACTGAGCAGGCAAGGGAGAGAGAGCGCCCTTTGTATGCAAGCCAGGAACTGGTTGCCTTGACAGTCAGTGAAAGTCAGATCAAAAGGCTGTTTGAAAACTTGGGCTTTTAGAAGCAAAGATAGGAAACAACATCTTTCTTTTCTAGCTCTCTGGAGCTGGGAGATAGAGGAAACCATAGCTATTGTATAGATAGAGAATTATTTGAATTCTCTCCGCTACCTCTGTGCACCTGATCAAACAGCCGGCGGTTGAAAGGCTGAGGTACCGTCAGGCTTCCTGCCTGATACGAGCGTGATAAAAATTGTTGCAGCTGAAACATCTAAGAGCACAAAGCTTAGAAAAAAACAGAGCTCTGGGAGGAAAAACAAGGCAACACAAAAAGAGTTCTGAGTTGGGACCCTCTTGTTCTGGCTTCAGGGGAAGACCGAGGGAATGAGGGAAAATGGCTTTTCTCCAAATAGGCTTTGGATGGGCTTTGCAGAAGCACTAAAGAAGACACACTCCCAACCTCACCTTTTAAAAAATAAAATCTTATCCCATTACACTAGTACATCAACCCCACGTACTACCTCTCTCCTATTGACGAACCACTCTCCTACCTGCTACTTTGAGATCCGTAACATATACTCAACCTCCCTCCATCACACTTCAGTAGCTGGGTTCCCTTATCTCACCTCTCTCCACCCTTATTTTTCCCACGTCAGTCCACACTTCCCACTTTTTCTGCCTTCTACCTTCTGCAGGCAGACGAAGGGCACAGACACAATGTTGGTGGCCTCCCACCACAGGAGCAGGAGTTTGTCAGCTGTTTGCCTGCATGCAGGGGCTCGCCAGGCAACTCAGCAACTTAACACAGGGGTTGCCACCAAAGTGGTACACTTAACCCTAGTAGCCTATGAACAAGCCTTGGAGATACGGAAAACCCAACTAGACAGGGCAAGTGCAGAGTACTGCATCTGGGGAAAAACAACCTCATGTATCAGTATAGGTTGGGGACTGACCTGTTGGAGAGCAGCTCTGGGAGAAAACCTGGGAGTCCAAGCTGACCATGAGCCAACAACGTGCTCTCACAGCCAAGAAGGCCAGTGGCATCCTGGGGTGCACTATGAAGAGTGCGGCCAGCAGCTTGAGTGAAGTTCTCCTACTCCTCTGCTGTGCTCTGGTGAGGCCTCACCTGGAGTATCATGGCTGGTTCTGGGCTCCCCAGTTCCAGAAGAACAATGAACTACTGGTGAGTCCAGCGCAGAGCCACTGAGATGATTAGGGCACTGGAGCATCTACCATATGAAGAAAGCCTGAGAGAGTTGGGTCTGCTTAGCTTGGAGAAGAGGAGGCTGAGGGGAGATCTCATCAATGCTTGAAAGTATCTAAAGGGTTGGTTTCAGGAGGATGGGACCAGACTCTTCTCAGTGGTGTCTAGGGAAAGGACAAGGGCAGTTGTCACAAACTGGAAAACAGAAGTTCAACTGAAACTTAAGGAAATACTTCTTTACAGTGAGGGAAACAGAATACTGGAACAGGCTACCCAAAAATGTTGTGGCGTCTTCATCTCTGGAGACTTTCAAAACCTGCCTGGACATGTTCCTGTGTGTTCTACTGTAGGTGATCCTGCTCTGGCAGGGAGGTTGGACTAGATGATCTTCAGAGGTCCCTTCCAACCTCTACCATTCTGTGATTCTGTGTGATTCTGTGACAAGATCCTGGGAAACTGCCATAAGTGACCTTGCTAGGTGACCCTGGGCTTGGACTAGACCGTCTGTTGAGGTCCTATCCCTCAGCCTTTCTGTGGGTATGTAAGCGCTGAACTCCATGAGGCAAGAGGAGGGAAAGGAAATCAAAACTGCCTTGTTCAGAGTCATGAAGGTGAAGTTTGAACTACATCACCAAGTGCCAGGCCTGTTTTTTAACCACTTAGGCACCTTTGCGGCCTAAACAAAGTCTTTGTGCAGACCTTGGTATATGTCTGCTCTGAGAAAAGACAGAGGGGAGAAAATACTGCTTTCCCTGAGATGCTTGGCCAGGGACAGCTCCCAGCAACCTAGGCTCCTGGGCAGCAGGAGCAAGATGCAGGAGGACTGCTGGCTGGGGCATGAGAAGTCACATGAACTGATGGAGGGATGGGACATGGTGAGGACATGCATGGGGAAAGGTGAAAAGCTGGAAGCAAAATTCCAGCTCAGCTGGCATGTACAGTCCTGACAGCTCTGGACAGTGAAATGTAAGTAAATGGTGTGTCTCCGGAGTGGCATGGCAAAGCCATGCTACTGTCTGCATTCATGAGGAAAATCAACTCTTAAACATTTGTGGCATGAAAAATACATTGCAAAGTGCAAAGGAGCAATTTATTTCATTAAAAGAGCTGGCAATTCTATTTAAGGGATGGTATATTCATATCCCCATTATAATCTGCTCTAGGTAAAATAGATAAAATAATGCATTTTCAGTGGGAATGTTGCCACGACAACTTGTAATGCAGCTCTTTTGAGAAATCTGTAATACCACACAATTTAAATGGACGTGACTTAATATACTTCTACATTGTATCCGCTTCCTCAAGCCCTTTAGCCAGTCACAGAGCGATTTCAGCTTTGCAGCAATTTCAGTGTTGATGGCGGTTTCGACTGTGTCAGGAGCTATGTGAGTGCGGTGTGCGATCCCCACTAGTTCTTGTCACCACTGGGAAGGGTTGTGTTCTGCATTTGCAGCATTCAGAGGCTGATGGAGATCCACAGCATTGGGCTGAGCTGGTGCACCAAAGGGCGCTCAGCAGGTCAGTTTTGCAAAGTCAGCCTTACAGGGCCTGCCTACCAGTTTATCTTCTTTGGCTTTTGGTTTTCTTCTGATTTTCAAATCACTACACTGGAGAAGGCATTTGAACACTTGAAAATTGTTCTTCATCTGGAGCCAAAAAAGAACAGCCGTGCACTGCGGAAACAGTGAGGGGCTGTGTTTATCCTGGTGGCCTGGGGACTTTGGAAGGACTTTGAATGACATAAGGACTTTTGAACATATCTAATGGAAATTATACTAGATGAACATGTTTTAAATATTAAATCATTGTGACTAAATAAGGATGGAATAGACACAACTTTGCATGAATGCATAATAATAAAGGGCTGTTTGGGAGCTTTACCCTATTTGCAGTCATGCTGTTAGCAACTTTACCAGCCCTGTGAGCTCAGTCACGAGGAAGGTGACTGAAATAACTGACAGACTGGCTCGGATACTCATCATTATTAGGTCTGGTCCTTTTATTCTGCTATCACATTTTCTTTGGCACAGTCTGGCAATTAAGATGCTGTCCTGCTGACCCAAGTAAAAGCTAGGGAATAAACTAAGGCAATGTAAGGTGCTGCTGTGCTGTATAACACACTAGGGACCGGGCTGATAGTGCTGTTTTTATAAATAGAAATCATGTCCCTAATCCCAATACTTCTCTCGCTTTAGCAAGTTGCATCAGCGGTTTCTTTGAACAAAGGGACAGATGTTTGTTGTGTTTCATAGCCCAGAGACAGATGGGCTCTGAAAAAAAGAAGAGTTCTCCATTATGGACACAGGGGAAAAAGGCAACATGAATGCAGGTTGTATAACATAACTTTCCCCAGACATCTGCCCCAATTCACTTCTGGTACCTAATGTGGTTAGTGGAGGAATACATTGCTCTTCCATAAGGGTGCTGGGAAGCCATGCAGGTGACCTGAATCACAGAATCACAGATTGACAGGGGTTGGAAGGGACCTTGAAAGATGATCTTATCCAACCCCTTTGCCAGAGCAGGATCACCTACAGTAGGTCACACAGGAACGCATCCAGGTGGGTTTTCAATGTCTCCAGAGGAGGAAACTCCACAATCTCCCTGGGCAGCCTGTTCCAGTGCTCTGTCACCCTCACAGGGAAAAAGTTTTTTCTAATATTTTTGTGGAACCTCCTATACTCCAGCTTGCACATGTTGCCACTTGTCCTACCATTGGACATCACTGAGAAGAGCCTGGCTCTGTCTTCCTGACACTCACCCCTTACATATTTATAAACATTAATTAGGTCACCCCTGAGTCTCCTCTTCTCCAAGCTAAAGAGACCCAGCTCCTTCAGCCTTTCCTTGTAAAGATGTTCCACTCCCTTCATAATCTTTTGCCTGACCCTTTATTTGCTTGGCTCTGGAAAGCTCAAGTGAGTTTATGGTGGGCCCAGTGTGAGCATTGCTGTTGTACCAGCAGGTCTCTTGCTACTCCTGGGTCTAGCAGATCCATACACCTGGCTGAATTTTCCCTTTGCAACACAGCAACATCTAGCTTAAGGATTCTTGTAAGCTTTCTCTTCTTCATTTTGCCAATTTGTACTATATCGGTCCTGATTTCTTCCAAATTTGGATTATCCTGATTCTTTCTGGTGCCCCTGAAATCAATGTACATGAATGTAGTGTGATGATGAGACTGTACTAAAGAAGACTGAATAAATGCAATGAGGTTTAAGAACCAGTCCAAGCAACAGTATGTAAGCAAGGATACAAAAAGCACAAGACAAAAACAGGTGGAGAAGAGTACCCCAAAGCGGAGAGAGGTAAAGGACAGAAGGAAGGGGCAAGATAAAGTATCAGAAGTAGCAAAGATATAAGAGAACATCACAGAAAGAAATTCACAGTGTGCCTGGCTAAGAAGGCGGTGATCTAGAAACCAAAAGATGGGGAATAAAAAGAGGGAAGACAGCATGGAGTGAGGGGGGTAGAAACCTTTAGGACAACAGAACAATGGAGAAACAAAGTTAAAACTGAGGACGTGGGAGGCTCTTCTATAAAAATAACAAGTACAAAAAATGTAATGAACTCTTGTGCTGAATTAATCCTGTTCAGGCTTGTTTTCTCAGCAGCAGTGATTATCACAGCAACCAGCAATGGAGGAGTTCTCAAGGTCATTTCATCTGACCGCCTGCAGAGCAGAGAGCTGTTCAGAGCCAATAGTGTCTTTTATTTGCTTCCCCTGACTTTTAATAAAGGCTAAATATAAACCAAGCTGTTGGCAATATAAGTTATGTTCTCTATGAGCAGTAAATGCATGTGTTAGATCCTGGAGATAAGGGGTACAAAGTGGAGGTGAGGGAGGTTGTAGGTTGCAGTAGGTGTAATTTTATTTCCCCTGTTTCTAGAGAGGCGGTTCTGGTTTGTCTGCCCTTCTACAGTTCACTTAAGAAGACAGGCCCCAAGGTGCTCTGCAAATTAACCCATCCCGATCCTCTAACATGAGACTAGACAAATTGCTCCATTTTCTCTGACCATAGGCACTGCTGCATATGGCATGATGTTGAATACACACCAGGATGCCTTGGATATTCTGGCTCCTCTGCAGGTATTTCATTATACCAGTCTGAAGAATGCTATTATAACACAATATAATATAGCCTTGCTTTCATCATGCATCATTCTGCATGGAAAAGTAAACAACAGGAATACTTAGGAGATCTTTAACACCACAGAGCAAGTGATCTTGCCTAAGAGGAGAAATAAAACTTCTAACAGTCCAGTAACTCAAAGGCTTGATGCAAGTTTGTTGAAAACTAGATAGGAGCAATTTACTCTGAATCCAATGGGAATGATGTGCCACAGATGAACACTGTGCAGAGCCCATAATCGTATCATAGAATGGTAGAATGGGTTGGGTTGGGAGGGACCTTAGAGATCACCTAGTTCCAACCCCTCTGCCATGGGCAGGGGCACCTCCCAGAACACGAGGTTGCTCAAAGCCCCATCCAGCCTGACCTTGAACACTCTCAGGGATGAGGCATCCACAACTTCTCTGGGCAACCCATTCCAGTGTCTCACCACCCTCAACCTACAGTCCTGCCTGTCTCACTCAGATGAACTTTCAGCTTAATAGCTTTGCAGGTCTTTTCTTGGTCATCCTGTAAATGCACTACTGACTGCCTTGAAATACATTTTAGAAGTTTCTAAAGTAAAGTAGAAAGAGATCTAACCATGGTTTAGATTTTTCCTTCTAAAAGTAGGCACACAATTGTACTTTCTGGGCGTCCTATTTGCTTGGGCAGTAGCAATTTCTGGATCCGAGCCCAGCATTTAGCCAGGTACTTCACCAGGTGCAGTATATCAGACCTTGCCTAACAAGACCAATCTTTTGTATGGGAACATTGCTAAATATAACTCAGTTTCTTTGATTCTCCACAAACATGAGTAGCTCCATATCAGCTGGATATCAAGAAAACAAAGAGCAAGAGAGAGCAGACCCTGCAAGAGGGTGGAGCTCTCTCCAGGCCCATCTCCAAAAGGGAGGAGAGTGGAATGCCTTTTGTGAAGATGTCAAGACACAGAAGCCAAACCATGCACATCCATCGTAAGTCCTTGGGTGCAGTGCTTTGGCAGCTCAGCTATCATTTTTAAACCCCCCAGGACAGCGGCATCCCCATGTCAGCCTCCATGGCCCAGGGCAGGAGCAGAGGATGGTGGCACATGACTCCTTTGCTCAGGGGTTGCTGCATTGCCCACAGCCCTTTTCTCTGGACTGCAGACACTGAGACATCTCCTGTGCCGCAGGAGAGCCAGAGGGATGAGGGCCAGTGTCCAGTTTGTGCAATGCAGGCAACCGCTAACACCAATGTCTGTGCTTGAGCTGCTCAGGCTGTGCTCTCCTTATAGCCAGCAGACGTATAGTCAATATAACAAATCAGGCTAGGCTCCACTTTGTCTAGTCCCAGAATCAGTGTCTAAAATTGTTCAGATGAAGGAAACACTGGACATGCATTTATCTCCCAAGTGATGGTATAGAGAAGTAAGAGGGTCTAGGCTCTTGTGTCTCCTATAAGGGACTCCAGACCAGCTGTAGCAGCGCATATTGTGGATGTCTCAAGTTATCTGAGATGAGTGTGACACCAAATGCTTTGTCTGTTCAGCTATAGCCCAAGGACCTGCTGATCACCACCCACAAATTTGTCAGATGCCCTCTTTCTAGCCTGACAGCCAAGAAGTGAGTGAAGGAATGCAGGGAGCTTAGCATAGGATCAAAGACAAAACAGTCCACGCTAGGGATCCCTTAAAAATGGGCAGAGAAAGTCTTTGTTTTTTCTGGAAGAGATGAAAGTCAGAGCACAGGGATCTCTCTTCCTCTCTCTGTTTTCACTGCAAAGTAGGAGATGGAAGGGGAAAAAAAAAAGTAATTTATTCCTGTAGGCCATGGGTTAGTCAGTATGTTGACCCTGAGGGCCTACTGACTAGGGTCTGGATGGGTAAATCAGATGTAAAAGAGCTTGCTCGTGAAATGGGCATTTGTCTAGATACTTTATTTGTCGAGGGGCCCTCAGTAAGTACCACTGGGTTTACATTGACTTAATCCTAAACTCCCTTCCGTCTGCTTCAGATTGCAGCTCCCTAACCCCACACCACATATGCCCAAGACCCTTTCTGACTTATTATCTGGCTGCGGAGAATCTCAAACGTAGAAATTAGTCCACTGTGCCTTAAGTAAGTTTCCTACATAAAGCGTGGTGCATTAAGGCTTATTACTGTGTCATGGGTTTCTGAAAGCAGCTATAATGAAGCTCAGAACTGCTTCTTTTCAGTAGAAAATCATAAATCTTCCCCCCATTTTGGCAGCCTTACTTCTCCTCCTGCCCTCCCATGAAACTCAGTTTTTTAAACTGATTTCCATTATATTATTTTTTCATTGTGAACCTGACTTGCTACCATTGCTGATTCCATGTGTTTTATCACCCCACAGGTAAAGGAGCAGGAAGGTTGGGTTTTTTTCTCCCTTCATTATCCTTTACTGCTTAGGCAGGGGAGTTGGACTTGATGATCTCCAGAGGTCCCTTCCAACCCCTAATATTTGGTGATTCAAATGCAGAGTATTTACGCCAGCGCTGGAGGAGAAGCATCACATCCTCTTGCACCACCCCTCAGGACTGAGGACTCCTTGGAAGGCCGGTCTCTTACTAGAGTTTGGTCATCCTGGCAAGTGTAGAGGAGCTAAGGTCTGCAGGATAGACTTTCTCAGGCCTGTCCTGGGCTGGGCACGTGTTGCACATTGCTGCTGATCTCTAGGGAATGAACCCGGTGTTGCTTCGCTCACCCTTGGACAATCTTGTTGGGTGAATTCCTGGCATCTCCTCCGTGCCGAGGGTGACCAGGGACAGCACTGACTGTAAAAGGTCAGGAGCAACTCCCTGCCCCTTCCCCTTGCTCTTAGGAAGTGGAAAAAGCACTGAGCTGGTATCTTCTGGTTCACCACGAGATGGTGGTAAATGCTAGCGCTGCGCTGGTGCCGGAGCATCGCCTGGTCCGCACCAGCTTCGCTTTCCTGCCCTTAACAACACCGGCCTGGAGTGACAGATATTTCATAGAATCATAGAATCATAGAATGGTTTGGGTTGGAAGGAACCTTAAAGACCATCTAGTTGCACCCCCCTTGCCATGGACACGCATTATGCTGGGCATCCAGAAGGGCTGGCAACACGCTCTATTTTCATTCTAGCTTAATTTTCTCTTCTTCTGACTTCTCCTTTTTATGTTATCGTTCCTACCCTGTATGTTCAGACTTATCCTCCCTAATTTACCCCTTGTTACCGGTACTGCCATTCCTGTGCTACTAGAGTTCGGGGTTCACTGCAGAGGTCCCTTCCAGCCTTGTTTTGCACACGTGCTGTCTCACACCATGCAGGGAAGAAAAGATGGGAGCTGTCACCACTGGCTACACCTGGGGTTTGTCAGGGCAAAATAGGATTATCTGCAAAGGGCATGCAAAGAGAATCCAGCTCACTGCCTGGGCTCCTCAGCACTCTGGCACAGGACTCCTCAGGGAATATCTGTTTTATGGAAAGTGCATTCTCAGTCTGCCTTGACTACCTTAGAGTAGCCTGTGTGTTACAAGAGCTGTGCAGGCAAGACAGCTTGGGTTTGAAGCTTCATTATGAACCTCGCAAAAAGGTCTGGGCTTGACTTTTTCACTGCAGTGAAATACAGCATGTGCCTTCTGCATTTGCAGTTCAATGCGGAAAAATATGGAAGAACAGGAAGGAAAAACCTCTGGTCCCTAAGCCCAAACACAGGTGCAGTCCTCCACACCTCGGTGTGTCCTGCTGCAGGCATGTGAATCACGTGCTGGCCAGAGCCCCACGGGCAGATGCCGCAGGAGGCACAGCTGCAGCCCTGGACCGTGCTCGGCATCAACATGTGCTCACTGCCAAATGATAAATCCCCCTTACAAGTCAAACCCTCTTGGTTTATCAACTGTAATATCTTTTCTAGTCCTTTTATGCAGCTCGATGTAGGAGCTTCACTCACGTAAGAATTTGATGTAAACTTGGTGTGAAGTGTTTCAAAAACCCAGGTGGCCCAGCTCACTGCAGGGGGCCAGGGGACAGAGAGTAGGATCAGACGGGGTGTCCAGCCCCAGCCTCCTGCCTGGGAGACTCTGGAGGAGTCTGAGCTTGCAAGGATGGGATTTCACCCACAGTGACTGTAGATGGCTTGCTGGAAGGACAGGCAAGTTTGAGTTCATTTGCACGGGGGAAAAGTAGATGGTACCCCGGTGCTCATCGTTTCAGCCTGGTCAGTAATGACTCCAGAGGTGACACAAAGGCAAGCTTCCCACGCAGAGGGAAGGAGAGAGGGATGCCCACGAGGAGCTGTGCTAGCCAAGCGCCTCAGGAGTGAGTATGAGCAAGGGGAGGCTCGTGACGGGCAACCTGTAAGACAGCATTCACAGCCCATATGTCAGCTGGGCCCAAATTCTGGGGTTTAATCCAAAATTCTAGCTGAGCCACTGCTGCTGTGAACAAATTAGGTCCTAACAAACACCAGACAAGCCTGTCAGCTTGTACGTGCTGCCTTCTGACCAAGACCTCTGCAGTCTGCATGAAGCCGCTCCTTGGCTCTGCTCCTGTGCAAACGCAACAGAGTCACTTAGATGGCAGGTGGTGTAAGAGGACTTCTTTGATCCAGAAAATAGAAGGACATGAGACTTGGCAGAACACTGGGGTCTTATAGTTCTGCCTCTCACAGCATAGAGATGCAAACTCCAGCTGCCTTGGCGGGCCAGATGCTTCTCTTAAGGACTACGGAGGATCCTGAAACCCCTAAAAAGGAGACCCATGAGCCTGAACATACAAACTACATGCCTGTCACTGAACATGTAGTACTGGCATGCTGTATGACTGAGGAACTGTGTGCTGCAGGCTCTGTTTAATGACAGAAATATTTTTTCTTTTTAATTAAGGGCTGCATTCTTCCCCCGGCCATAAGTCTCATGTTTCTAATGTATTTTATAATCAAACTGTCAAACTTCCAGGCAGAAGTTAGTAATATCAGTCAATAAGTTTGGTTATAGCAACACTGACCTCACCTGGGTGGCGGGATCGATTCTGAACGCTTCAGAGACACATCAGTGCTAGACGATGAAGGTATAGTCAGGAACAGCTGTTAGAAATGAATATTCGGTGAACAAAATACATTATTCACTTGCACAAGGAAGCAAAACAAATATTCTGTACATGACTTTGCTAGTCTCTGCTTCAGCCCTATGGTTTAGTTAAACCTTTATAACCTCATTTGTGTAGCCAAGTTGTCTTGGCACATTGTCGAGTTTGGCTCAAGTAGCCAAAGTTCATTACACAAAAAGCAGAATCTGAGATATGTGCAGCCATAAAATTGATTCACAGAAGACACACAGTTAAAAACAAAGATTGAGCCAAATCTAGTCCAAACCACAACTGATCCCACTTCGATCCTCGAGTCCAAATTTTCTCAGAGTTCAAGGCTGAGGGAGGGAAACACGCAAGTTACATACATGGCTGGGAGTGGAACCTTTGGTTAGGACTGCCCCATGCAGAACCTCCCAGTTCTGGGTTTATTTGCCCAGTCAGCAATATTTACACCAAATCTTTCCTTGCCAGGTGTGTCTTGAAGGCTGAGTTGCCTTCAAAGGTTTTCGGCCAAAATAGTTCTGCGTTTCTGAGAGCATCCTTCTTCCTAAGCTAATGGCGGCCAGGTTTAAGACACACAAAACCCCACACCTCCCTCCCAATGCTCTGACAATCTGCTTTGAAAAGCTGTGGTGCTTTTTTTTTTTAATCGGAAAAGGGACTTGGAACTGGACAAAAAAGTAACCTTACTGCTGAGATGGACTTTTTCTACTCTCAGTAGAAAAGTCTGCCTCAATTTGGCCAATTCGTAAGTCTCTGGAAAAAACCCAAGCCAGCTGTACTTCACATGTGCTCGCCAGAGCTTGAAGGCTTCGTTCTCTGGTGAGTTCATGAGCATGGGACATGCTCCAGAGCCTGGAGCAGGACTTCCTAGCAATTGCAATTCCTGACTGCTTCAGGCCAGAGCAGCATTAGATCCAGATACTTGGAGTCGAAAGCATGGATTTTTAATAATTTTTTTACCTGTTTATTTCCAGGTTACATGAAGGACATCTGCTAAACTGCACTCAGAAGAGGTGAGACATGAAAGAGGAGGAGATAGTTTGGAAAATTAGACTTGGAGCAGGCAAAACGAACCCTGTCAGAGAGCTGGGGGGACAAAAAGTGCACAGAGAGTGGGGAAAAATCGGAGGACAGAGGGAAGACTGAGACACGACAAAGCGCGGAGCTGGCATGGGAAACTGCATGTGGGGAAAGGATGCAAGGGATCTTATTTCAGCCTCTTTTTGCACATTATTCCAAGCTCACTTAGGAACACTTGAACTCAGACAGGCTGCTTTCCCATACCTTGCTGACTGTACATTGAATAAACCTGGTTACAAAATCCCAGATTTCCTCCCGAGACCATTACAGTGAATGTTACCAAAAAAGCTCCAGAACTTCACAAAACAAACTGCTCATTGAACATCCCCAAAATGCAAGGAGGGGCATTAGCATCATATTACAAACAGAAAACCAGAGCCTGGAAGGATTTCCTGATTATTCAATCAAGGAAGTACATTTGCTCTACCAGGAGACTGCTGTATAGATGTGTGTGGATGTACTTTTTATGTTCCTGTTGCCTTCTAAAGCAGATGCAAGTCCTAAATTCTTCTGCAAATCAGGTTTAAGGCAGACATCTAAGGAATAACAGATGCAAAATCATGACTGCGTGGGGAAGAATTTGAGCTGAAGAAGAAGGGATAGGTGAGAACCTCCAGCCTGGCAGATCAATTATTCTGAGATTTTGTTTGATATCAAAGTTACTCTAAACTTTGTTTGGGAGCACTCCTTTTTTGGGATGTCATAAAATTTGGAGAGGGTTTTTCTTCTAAAGCTTCAAATTTGTCCTACTAAGGTAAAAAAAAAAAGAAAAAAAAGAAATGAAACATTCCTATTTATTTCAGCTGAGCCTGCTCTGACCCTTGGAGCTGCTGCCTCTGCCGTGCACGCTGCATAAATCCACTGGTGCTTGCCCCTGAGCTTCCCTGCTCAGACAAGCACTTCATCATCTCACCGTGACGGCAGCTTTGCCGTTTGGCTTGAGCTCTCATTCCCAGCTTCTGCAGGGCTTGTTGATGGGCTGCCTACGTTTTATCACTGTGACCAGCATTCTTGGTGATCGTACATGTGCCTGCTCACACCTCTGCTCTTACACATGTTTTGCTGCCAAGAATAACTGTTGGTTTTAAATTGGGTCTGAAAGCAACAGCCAGTTTTCTAAAGGGATGTGGAGGACGAGCTGGCGACAGCAGCCACTTGGTGTTTCCAACTCTGCGACGCAAAAGGGGATGCGTTTTAAGTGTTGCGACTTCTTGAATCTCTCGTTATCTTGTCACAGAACAGGAATACAATTGATAGTATCAGGATAAGTACACACAATCTCTTGTTACTGTTTAAACATAGAAAACAATACCATATCCTGTGCTGGCAGGAGTACTATTAGCTATGCAAAAATATTTGTCAGCTCTTTGGAATACCTTTCCTTTTCTTGACAATAAAAACACCATTTCTTCGGCAACTTTCTGTCTTCAAACAGCAGTGTAGATTGTCATGTTGTTCACCTGTATTTATTTCTCTCCTCTTAGGAAAGCAGGTGGGCCTATGACTGCAGTTGAGTCCTATCTACAAGTGTGTGGTTCCAGAAAGAAGTAATTCTGCATTTTAATTTATCCTCCCTGGCTATAAAAAACTGTGTGCTTTTTTTTTAAAAAGCCTTTTCAACATTTGTCAGTATGTGACCATTCCTTTGTGGTCAACAGGAATTTACTAAAGCACCTTGATGTCAAACCAATTCTTTTTGTACCTTGTGCGACAAGCGAAGACTTCTTACAGAAGCTAAAAAATGCTCAGAGAGCAGACTTTATAGTCTCTTTATCGCACAAGACTTTAAAAAAGACTTGAGTACAAACTAGTGTAAAGGCAGTGCCATTTTCTGGACCTATAATGTTTCTGCCACAGTGCAACATTAGATTATAGGAGATGTAAATGTCTGCAAAACCATAAAGGAAAACTTTAACCAGGGACTGTTATGCATACAGCCTGAAAAGTAATTTAACTTAGTATCTCCAGTTCAGGTTTCAGCCTTGAGAATTCTCCATATTCTTTTATTTGTGCCTAACAATTTTGTAGAGCATTTGATACTTCTTAGGATTATTACAGTGTTAACTCTTCCATCTTGGCCAACTGCAAATTAAATTCTCTAGCTCGGTTCCTCCTGTGATCCCAACTGGATGAAATAGTTGCACAGCTGAGTAAGGCCAGGGGCTGGCTGCATGCAGAAATTCGAAACTGCTTTGGCAATTTCAGTCTTCGTGGGCATCTCTGAAGAGGACAAGGAAGGAGGGTCTTTGTGCAGAGAGTGTGGGATCACACACAACAGATGTAGGGGCGACAAGGTCTGATAGTGCCCACCATCCGCCGGGCTCACTCCTGACATGGAAAGGCACTTCAAAAATAGGGCACTTCAGAGCAGAACCCTTCCCCTTTCCATTTTGTAATCACAGCTTGGAGGCTACAGCTGCCTGCACACTGGTGTGAGCTCCTGAGGCCATCTCCAGTCCCACCTTGGCCCTAGGGCAGTTCAGTTTTGGGTCCAGAAATGCCCCAGGGCTGAAGCTAAATGCAGATATCCACATGTCAGCCCGTACCTTTGGTACTGGTTACATGCTGGCCCTACAAATCTTGAAATCTGTTCTGACCTTTGCCAGAGCACCCAAAAGAGGTGAAAAGTGGCACTGGCACACCTGCTTGAGGACTTGAGGTTGTCGGGAAAGTACTGTAGCTCTGGTCTTCCTCAGGTCAGGAAACATTGAGACTATGTCTCCTACTGCCTGTTCCAGTGACTGGAATTTGGTGCCCTGAACTAGGCACTGTCCTCCAACCCATCACCTGTCCACGCTTCAAACCACTAATAAGCCCCAGCGCACCTTTCACAGGGACCCTCCAGAGTTCCTGGATACTTTGTAAACAAGCCAAGTGGGTTTTAGAACCTCTGTCTCTCTGAAATCCCTTGTATTGGCAGCCTGTGGTGATGCCCGTCTCAGTCTGTGGTGGTGGGACTGGGATTTTAGGGGCCTGTTTACTGGAGAGGCTTTGTGGGGAGCCTGGCAGCCCAGACCTGCAGCTCCGTTTGCCACTGCTCGAACAGAGTCAACAGCAACTTCTGCCCTTAAACATCTGTGTCCTCCCCAGTATCTCCGGGGCAATCGGGCAAACAGGTTGAAATGGCTCTGGTTCAAATTAGTCACACAGGGAACACAAACAGAGGCATCAAAACGTCCTTTAAAAACTGAGTTCCCACACAAGATGAAAGGGAGACGGAATGGTTGTTGAAGTAGTTTGTACAGGCATTAAATAATGAAGTTGCCCTTAAACATCTGTGTCCTCCCCAGTATCTCCGGGGCAATCGGGCAAACAGGTTGAAATGGCTCTGGTTCAAATTAGTCACACAGGGAACACAAACAGAGGCATCAAAACGTCCTTTAAAAACTGAGTTCCCACACAAGATGAAAGGGAGACGGAATGGTTGTTGAAGTAGTTTGTACAGGCATTAAATAATGAAGTTTCACATCACAAACACGGCACAGGAACAAGACATGACTTTTCAGAGTAGCGTCTACTCTTTGTGTTTACTTACAGCCCTGCGCACTGTCCATGAGTGGAAGAGCACGCTCCATCTCAGACGTCCAGGACAGACCAACAGCCTCTCTCTCAAGAGCAACATCTCCTTCCAGCCCACCTGACCCCAGCCTCTCCACTGGCATTTGCTCACCAAATGCCAGCCCTCAAAAGGAGGACGTAGCTCGAAGGAGGTGGGCATCAGTGGTCCATCTGCCAGCAGTTTGTCAGGCTGAATAGAAACAGGGAAATTCTTTGGGTCCAGGAAGAGAACGGAGGAAACCCGAGATTCACATCAGTCTGGAAAGTGATGAGGGGCTCCTGGTTAGGAAAACAACAGACCAGGCAGTCTGGCCTGAGGCTGCAGATCTGGGACTGAGAGAGGACAGGTAGGAGAAATACTCCGCACACCGACAGAGAAATTAGTTCCCACATGGAAAGCAAATCTTCCCTGGAATCAATCAGATGTGGTCATGCCTGACTAGAGCTGATGTTTGCAAATTTTTTTTTTATTATTATTGCTGCTTTTTCTTCTCTGAACTTGCTCTGTGTTTTGTTTCACTTGTGTGACTGTAGCTGTTATGCAAACTTAAAAGCAAATTTTTTTTTTTTTGGTCTTATGCTCAGCAAATTGTGCAACACACTTCACTGGGACCATGGAGCTCCAAACTGACGAGACAGGCAAGAATATGAAAGTGAAGACGAGTAACCCCACTGTGCTTGTTTTGAGCCCTGTCATCAGAGCTATTCTGCTAAAAAATGACCGATAATTTCAGGTTAGGACCAAACTGTGGTTTCCATATTTATAAAGGAAACCCCTCTAAACAGCAGGTGCCAAAATCTTGAACTTACTAACTGGCTTTCTATTGTCTTTCTGGGCATGGTTGCAATTTCTGCCATTAAAAGTGGGGGTTTTTTTATTTGCAGGTGGTGGTGGGGTCTCTTTTTTCAATTCTTAATGTTAATCCAAAAATTCTAAATCTGCTCATGGTCTCCTTCATTATCCAAACCTAAAATAACTAACTCTCTCCCACAGTGTGAGTATACATGTTCTATGCAAGCTAAAATGCCAAAATAATCAGGGGCAAATTTTTAGTACCAAAATAAGGGTTTTACAAGTACGCTATGTTCCACTGAAAGGAGAAAACCCAAATATTACACTAAGAAAATGCTTCAGAGGAGATAGCAAAAGTCTGCAGCAGTCTGGAGCCCCTCATATGTCCTACTCTGTCTCTTCTTCACTGTAGCACCACTCGGTGCTTTACTTTTCTGTCAAGCTTCTCCATTTTTCAAGTTAATGCGTCCTTACTAGCCCAGTTCCTTCCACAAAAGTAAATAACAATGATGTTGAGCCAACATATAGTGTTGGCGTTGCTGCCTACAAAAGGTTGACGTAGTTTATGCATGCACACAGAGCAACAGAATCATAGAATCAGAATAGTCAGGGTTGGAAGGGACCTTAAAGATCATCCAGTTCCAACCCCCCTGCCATGGGCAGGGACATCCCCCACTAGATCAG